>NC_037688.1:61868989-61984818 GCF_003255815.1 Theropithecus gelada
AAAAAAAAAAAAAAAAAAAAAAAAAAAAAAAAAAAAAAAAAAAGAAAGAAACAAAACAAACAAACAAAAAACACCATAAAATAAAACAAAAATTAGGCCAGGCACAGTGGCTCACGCCTAATCCCAGTGCTTTGGGAGGCCAACTCAGGAGGATTGTTTGAGGCCAGTTTGAGACTAGCCTGGGCAACACAGCATGACTCCGTCTCTATAAAAACATTTAAAATTTAGCCTGGCGTGGTGGTGCACACCTGTAGTCCCAGCCACTCAGGAGACCGAGATGGGAAGATCTCTTGAGCTCCGGAATTCAAGGCTGCAGTGAGCTATGATCATGCCATAGCACTCCAGCCTGAGTGACAGAACAAGATCCTGTCTCAAAAAAAACCTCAAAATTGTGAGACAACTGAGGAAATTTGATTTGAAGATTTTAAAGAATTATTGTTAATAGTTTTTTAAGTTTGATAATGAAACCGTGGTTATATTTTTAAAGGAGTCCTTATTGTTTCAAGGAGGGGGTTAGTAAAGTACCACCCACGGGCCAAATTGAAATGGCTTCCTGATTTTGTGTGGCTCATGAGCTTAAAATGATTTTTAGGTTGTTTAAATAGTTTTTTGAAACCAAAAGAATAATATTTATTGGCATATGAAAATTTCCTCTGTGAAATTTAAATTTCAGTGTCTATAAATAACGTTTTATTGGCACATGTCCATGCCCATTCGTTGGCCTATTGTCCATGGCAGCTTCCTGCTACCATAGCAGAGTTGAGTACTTGGGACAGGGACCATACGGCCTCCAAAGCTCAAAATATGTAATCCATGTTCCCTTACTGAAAAAGTTTGCCAGCCCTTCTTTTATTTTATGTATTATTTAAACTTTTTTTTTTTTTTTTAAAGACAGAGTCTCTCTCTGTTACCCACGCTGGAGTGCAATGGCCCAGTCATGGCTCTCTGCAGCCTTGACCTCCTGGGTTCAAGCAATCGTCCCACCTCAGTCTCCTAAGTAGCTGGAACAACAGGCACATGCCACCACACCTGGCTAACTTTTTTTTTTTTTTTTTTTTTGTGGAAACAAAGTCTTACTATGTTGCTCAGGCTGGTTTCAAATTCCTGGCTTCAAGTAGGACCTTCAAGGAGGTCCCACCTCGACCTTCCAAAGTGCTGGGATTACGGGTGTGAGCCATCATGCCCAGCCTCCAACCCCTGTTTTGAAGTTACGTCCTTACATATTTACAGAAGAAATGATGTGATGTTTGGGATTGCCTCCAAAATAATGCTGGAGGGGGGAAATGGGTGGGAGGTGGAGGCAAAGATGAAACAAGGATGGCTATGGGTTGGCTATCATTGAAGCAGAGTGCCAGGGACATGGATGTTCATTTTATTTTTACGTCTACTTTCGTATGTGTTTGAAATTTTCCACATAACAGTTTTTAAAAAGGAAAAGGAAAACAAAAGAGATCGTGTGTTTTAACAAAAGAGGTTAGACAGAGGAGGAGGAACTAAGGCGAGGGCCTGAGAGGAAAGGCCAGAGGCCCAGAAGAGAAACCAGGTGAGTATGGTGTCCTTGAGGTCAAGTGGAGAAGGAGGAGGGTCACTAAAAGCTGCTATAGAGGGTCAAGTCCAGTGAAGACTTGGAACTGCATCACCTGGCTCTCAAGTGGCCCATACCCCAATTATGTGACACCACCCTCTTTCATTATTTGTTTTTCATTTGTTTTTGTTTTTGAAATGGGGTCTCACTCTTTTGCCCAGCCTGGAGTGCAGTGGTGCGATCTCAGCTCACTGCACCCTCCACTTCCCAAGCTCAAGCAATCCTCCCACCGCAACCTCCTGAATAGCTGGATCTACAGGCGTGCACCACCACACCTGGCTAATTTTTGTATTTTTTGTAGAGATGGGGTTTTGCCATTTTGCCCAGGCTAGTCTGGAACTCCTGGGCTCAAGCAAGCCGTCCAACTCACTTTTGTAAAGTGCTGGGACTACAGGCGTGAGCCACCATGCCCAACTGGTATTTTTTAAATGCTTAAAAAAAAGAGATGGGATCTGGCTATGTTGCCCTGGCTGGTCTCAAGCTGCTGGCCTCAAATGATCCTCCCACCTCAGCCTCCAGGCTCACTGGGATTACAAACACAAACACCACGCCGTGCCTCTTTCAGTATTAACAGGAACTTTCCGTATTAAAGGAAATGCATAATGCACGCTCATGGTCTCCTGAAATTATTTATAGGCATCCCAGCATTCTTTAATACAAATTTCCCCCGTATTGTCTAACTTGTTATGGAAATGGATTATTTTTCCCCCAAGGGGACGTCCACAACCAGCTTTGAAAACAATTATGCTCATTTTACTGCCCAGAACAAAAACAGTAAAACTTTTGAAGTCCCTAGACACCAAAAGCCATGCATTCTAACAGGTTTGGAGCAAACCTGATCCCAAAGCACTTTGTAGGTGTGTTGGCCCACCATCACCATCCTGTAACTGGAATGCTCAACTCCAGTTAGAAGTCTTCCTGGTTTGCGTCCTTTGGGGCTTTGGGGAACCTTTGGCCCTTTTTTCTCCCTTCCCTTTGGGCAGTCACCCTGGGGCATTGGCCCCATTCACAATTCTCCAGTTTCCCAGACAATGTGGCTTCTTGTGCTCTTTGCTTGGGCCCCTCTATTAACCCTACAGAGAGGTTTAAGGTTACTGAAACAGACGCTTTGCTTTCTGCTATGCATAATGTCCTTGTTCCAGCGAGAAACTGCAGCACATCAGGATTTGGTTTTCATTAAAGACCCTTTGGGTCACTTTTTTTAGCAGATTGGTCAAAAGGACTGAAAGGATTGGGCAGGGCGATGGTGATTTGGGGGTTGATAGCTTTCTCTATGGGCCATACCCTTCCCCACGGAAAGATTCCCCTGCTGCAGACTAGAGGAAATCAGTCAGGCAAGGATCCCTGTGGTGAAAACTACTCGAAAACAGCAACAATAACCACAAACCTGAAATGAAGACAATTTCCTGAGAAACTACGAACATTTGGATGTGCAGGGTGATCAACTCTCCCAGTTGCCCGGGACTAAAAGGTTTCCCAGGACTCAAAGCTTTCTGTTTTAAAACCAGAAAGTCGGCCGGGCGCGGTTGCTCACGCCTGTAATCCCAGCACTTTGGGAGGCCGGGGAGGGCAGATCAAGAGGTCAGGAGATCGAGACCATCATGGCTAACACGGTGAAACCCCGTATCTACTAAAAATACAAAAATATTAGCCGGGCGTGGTGACACGCGCCTGTAGTCCCAGCTACTCGGGAGGCTGAGGCAGGAGAATGGCGTGAACCCGGGAGGCGGAGCTTGCAGTGAGCCTAGATCAGGTCACGCACTCCAGTCTGGGCAACAGAGCAAGACTCCATCTCAAAACAAAACAAAACAAAACAAAACAAAAACAGAAAGTCACAGGCAAACTGGGGGAGTTGGTCAACCCATGAATCAGAGTCACTTCATCTTCTGTGAAATTTGCAAAGATGCTAGAAGGTTCCCCTCCTGCTGGGACACCCCAGCCCAGACACACATCATTAATTCACAATTACATGGAGTTTCACTGTCTGCAAGGCTGCTCCATTTAAGCTCTGGGTCATGAACACATAACTCTAGGCATACTGACACTAGCTGGGAGATTTTTCACCAAAAAAAAAAAAAAATGCCATTTCATGACTATTAATGCAAAATAGGCAAATGTGTGTGGCTTGTAGAATACCAGCCTAATTACAAATGCTTGGTGTTGGAATGGCCCAGTTCACAATGGTTGTAGAAGTCCAGTGGGGCCAGGCTTGGTGGCTCATGCCTGTAACCCCAGCACTTTGGGAGGCCAAGGTGGGAGGATCACTTGAGTCCAGAAGTTCAAGACCAGCCTGGGCAACATAGGGAGACTCCATTTCTACAAATAATTTAAAAAATTAGCGGGGTGTGGTGGTGCGTGCTTGTAGTCCTAGCTACTCAGGAGGCTGAGGCAGGAGAATTGCCTGAGCTTGGGAGGTCGAGGCCACAGTGAGCTGTGATCGCATGTCACTGCACTCCAGCCTGGGTGACAGAGCAAAACCTTGGTTAAAAAAAAAAAAAAAAATTCAAAGAAGCCGAGGGGATGGGAGCTTGGTGGACTAGAGATGCCCAGGCTTGAGTTCCTGTCCCAGCCCTGCCCCTAGTAGTGAGACTTCAGGCACAGCTATTCCCTTCTTCTCTCCTACATCTCCTGAGAACAAATGGCTTTGGATTCAATGAGGAAAAGAAGGAAAGAAAGGAAGAAACTGGTCTCACTGAGCATCCTCTATGAGACGGGCATCACGCCAAATCCTCCCTGCCATTTACTCTTTCCACCAGCCTTGAAGGTTTACCATACTCAGTTTCACAGATGAGTTCAGTGGACATGAATGATCACACAGCAAGCCAACGGCAGGGAGGGGGTTATGATGGAGAACTGCTGGGCTCCATAGTAACCTTAATCCCAGCTGTCATTTAATGAGAGAGAACTAAGTACACGCCCCTCTAACATACATTGTCTTGCTTAATTCTTGCAGAATCTTTCAGGCAAGCATTACCATTATCTCTACTTCACAGATGAGCAAATGGGTTCTAAGAGGTCAAGTGACCTGCCCAAGGTCACACAGCTATGCATGGACAGCCGGGTGGCAAACCCAGAGCTAAATGATTCCAACGCTTACTGGCTTTGCTCTCCAGTCTCAGCTCAGCAGCCCTGAACCTAAAACTCCAGGTGGCGGGTGCCACGCCAGGGATAAGACCCCAGCTTTAACCTGAACCAAGCCTTAACCAGCTGTGTGCTATTGGGCAAATTCCTTAACCTCTATAGGCTTGCATTTCCTCCTCTGCATAATAGGCATGGCACTCATACCTCCCTCGCAAAAAACCATCAACTTTATTTATTTATTTGTTTATTTATGTATGAGACAGAGTCTCGCCGTGTTGCCCAGGCTGGAGGGCAGTGGCCTGATCTCAGCTCACTGCAACCTCCACCTCCCAGATTCACGCGATTCTCTTGCCTCAGCCTCCAGAGTAGCTGGGCTTACAGGCCCCCGCCACCGCACCTGGCTAATATTTGTATTTTCAGTAGAGATGGGGTTTCACCATGTTGGCCAGGCTGGTCTCAAACTCCTGGCCTCAAGTGATTCACCTGCCTCGGCCTCCCAAAGTGCTGGGATTACAGGTGTGAGCCCTGGCCTTTACCAGCATTTTTCTATTTCTTCCTCACAACTGCTATGAGGTAGGTATTACTTTATACATAAAACATGTAGGCCGGGCGCGGTGGCTCAAGCCTGTAATCCCAGCACTTTGGGAGGCCGAGACGGGCGGATCACGAGGTCAGGAGATCGAGACCATCCTGGCTAACATGGTGAAACCCCGTCTCTACTAAAAAATACAAAAAACTAGCCGGGCGTGGTGGCGGGCGCCTGTAGTCCCAGCTACTCGGAGGCTGAGGCAGGAGAATGGCGTGAACCTGGGAGGCGGAGCTTGCAGTGAGCCGAGATCGCGCCACTGCACTCCAGCCTGGGTGACACAGCGCGAGACTCCGTCTCAAAAAAAAAAAAAAAAACATGTAAAGAAGTAAGCCAGCACTGGCACATATAAGAACGCAATAAATCGTAGCTATTATTATTGATGCTATTGTTTTTGCTGCTGCTGTATTATTATAACAAATAATAATTGTGATAGTTATTGTAACAGTTGTCATCGCTGTTATTATTATTACTATTACTAAGTAGTTTTGGATTCCTTTTCTCGAAGTTTCGTCACTCCCCGCAAGTGCCCTCTAATCCCAGAAGCCCTTAAAGCCGCTGCACCCACACTTTGCCCACCCTCTTTCTCTCGGTCCGCCCCCTACCCCATCCATGCACACCTGCGCCCCTTCCCTAGGGAGGCCCAGCAGTGAGCGCCCACCCGCTCCCCGAGCGCTTTGCCCCGCGGGTCCTCCGCCCCGGCCCCCGCGCTCGCCTCACCTGCAGAGCCCGGCTTGGCTGCACTGAGTCCCACGGGCTGGCAGGTGGCGCAGGGCGGGGCCGCCGGGCTCACGCCGGGCGCGGGCAGGCAGGGGAGCGGAGGGGCGGCGCCAGCCGGCCGCTCTGCAACCTCCTCCCTGCAGCGGCCCAGGTGGGAACCCCGCCAGGGCAGCGGCGGGGGTCACAGTCCCCGCCTGGGGCTTCCTGTCTGGACCCGAAGCGTGCAAGACGCACACATGCCTGCTGCCCAGCCACTCTTCTGAGCAGCAGCGAGGAAGCGAGGATGGAGAGCGCTAGAGAGCTATCCACCGATCGCCACGTGGGAACTTTATTTAGATCTGAATTCAAACCGTTAAAAGAAGTTATAGGACGGGCACGGTGGCTCACGCCTGTAATCCCAACACTTTTGGGAGGCCAAGGCGGGCGGATCACTTGAGACCAGGAGTTCGAGAGTAGCCTAACCAATAGGGCGAAATCCTGGCTCTACTAAAAGTACAAAGATTAGCCAGGTTGAGGCAGGAGAATTGCTTGAATCTGGCGGGGGGCGGGGGGGTTGCAGGAAGCCGAGATCTTGCCATTGCACTCCAGCCTGGGAGACAGAGCAAGACTCTGTCACAAAATAAAAATAAAAATAAAATAAGAAAATTGGAGCAATGTGGTCGCTGGAATATTTAATGGCTGGGTTTCTTTCTTTTGTTTCTTCTTTTTTTTGAGACACAGTCTCGCTCTGTGGCCCAGGCGGGAGTGCAATGGCAAGATCTCGGCTCACTGCAGCCTCCACCCCCGAGTTCAAGCGATTCGCTTGACTCAACCTCCCAAGTAACGAGGATTACAAGCGCCCACCACCACGCCCGGCTATTTTTTTGTATTTTTAGCAGAGACAGGGTTTCTCCGTGTTGGTCAGGCTGGTCTCAAACTCCTGACCTCAGGTGATCCGCCGGCCTCAGCCTCCCAAAATGCTGGGATTACAGGCGTGAGCCACCGCACCCAGCCGGGTTTCTTAATGAATAATTGTAATGTGGCTATCTTTTCAGAATGGTTATCTTTTACAGCTCTATATTTACAAAACTGAAATGATACCTCTGGGATTTGCTTGGCAATAGTGGAACCAAGGAGTTATGGGACTAGGGATGAAACAAGGTGGGCCAGGTGTTGATAACTGCCTAAGCTGGGTGGGGTAATAACCTTTCTTTTTTATGTACTTGGAATTTTCCATAATAAAAATAATTAATAGTATGACTTATAATAGATATATACATACACGGAGTAGTAGAAAAAAATTCATCCTAAATGTCCACCAATAAGGAAATGTTTAAATAAATGGATACATAAACGCTGTGGATCACATAGTAATTAAAATTGTTCTCAACAAAGACCACATAATTAGCACAAGGAAATAATTTTATATCCAAAACAAAAAAGCCAAATGTTAAGAAATACATGTATTTGAACTTTTATTAAAACTAGAAGCTAGGGGCTGGGTACAGAGCCTCACACCTGTAATACCAACACTTTGGGAGACCAAGGCAGGCTGATCACTAGAGGTCAAGAGTTTGAGACCAGCCTGGCCAACATGGTGAGACCTCGTCTCTACTAAAAATACAAAAATTAGCCGGGCATGGTGGTAGGTGCCTGTAATCACCATTACTTGGGAGGCTGAGGCAGGAGAATTGCATGAGCTGGGGAGGCAGAGGTTGCAGTGATCTGAGATGGCACCACTGCCCTCCTGCTTGGACAACAGAGCAAGACTCTGTCTCAAAAACAAAACAAAACAAAGCAAAAAACTAGAAGGCAAGGCCGGTGGGGTGGCTCAGGCCTGTAATTCCAACACTTCGGGAGACTGAGGTGGATGAATCACTTGAGGTCAGGAGTTCAAGACCAGCCTGGCCAACACAGCGAAACCCCATCTCTACTAAAAATACAAAAATGAGTTTGCACGGTAGGCTGGGCGAGGTGGCTCACACCTATAATCCCAGCTATTCAAGAGGCTGAGGCAGGAGAATCCCTTGAACCCGAGAGGCAGAGGTTGCAGTGAGCTGAGATCATACCACTGCACTGGGCAACAGAGTAAGACTCTGCCTCAAAAAAAAAAAAAAAAAATTAAAAAACAATCTGGAAGGCAATGCATGAAAATATTAGCTTTGCATGACAAGATTATGCATAACTGTTTTGTATCTTTCCTAATGAAAATATAATTGTGGACTCAAGAGGTTTCGTTGCAATCCTTCACATTTAATGAAACACGTCTAATATCCATAATATTTCAAAGTAATTACTGAAATGCCCAATGCTAACATTAGTTTTTCAGTGGCACAATTAAAACATTATCTTCAGAAATGGCCAACTGTAGCATTCTGCTGCCCATCTGATAGTAATTTATATAACGCTAATGTCCAGCATCCTCAAAAACATCCTTTTATCCCCAGGGTCTTTGTTTAGTCATTTAAATAAAAAAGCTGAACCTCGGTCGGGCACGGTGGCTCACGCCTGTAATCCTAGCACTTTGGGAGGCTGAGACGGGCAGATCACGAGGTCATGAGATCGAGGCCATCCTGGCTAACACGGTGAAACCTGTCTCTACTAAAAATACAAAAAATTATCCAGGCGTGGTGACGGGCGCCTGTAGTCCCAGCTACCCGGGAGGCTGTGGCAGGAGAATGGCATGAACCCGGGAGGCAGAGCTTGCAGTGAGCCAAGATCGTGCCACTGCACTCCAGCCTGGGCAACTGAGTGAGACTCTTTCTCAAAAAAAAAAAAAAAAAAAAAAAAGCTTAATTTCAAGCTTGAAATGACAGGAAATGGGTTCCATCCTTTGTCAATTTTTGATTTATAATATAGGTGTCTAGGAGTCTCACATGACTTGTCTCAGAAAAATAAAAGGACCTTTTCATTTTTACATATTTTAATGTTTAAAGGTTTATAAATGTGTGTATACATACATGCACAGAAAAAAAAAAAGTCTGGAAGGCATAAACCAAATTGTCAGTAGTGGTTCTCTCAAGGTTATGGGGTAAGTAAAGTTAATTTTCATTTTATACTTTTTCTGCAATGAACGTTGATATGGTTTGGATTTGTGTCCCCACCCAAATCTCGCGTGGAATTGTAATTCCCAGTGTTGGAGGAGGGGCCTGGTAGGAGGCGATTGGATCATGGGACTGACTTCCCCCTCAATACTGGTTTCGTGATAGTGAGTGAGTGCTGGGTTGTTTATTTTATTTTATTTTATTTTATTTTATTTTATTTTATTTTATTTTATTTTATTTTATTTTATTTTATTTTATTTATTTATTTATTTAGAGAGGGAGTCTTGCGTCTCCCAGGCTGGAGTGCAGTGGCCGGATCTCCGCTCAATGCAAGCTCCGCCTCCCGGGTTCACGCCTTTCTCCTGCCTCAGCCTCCCGAGTAGCTGGGACTACAGGCGCCCGCTGCCACGCCCGGCTAATTTTTTTGTATGTTTTTTTAGTAGAGACGGGGTTTCACCGTACTAGCCAGGATGGTCTCGATATTCTGACCTCGTCATCCGCCCTCATCGGCCTCCCAAAGTGCTGGGATTATAGACGTGAGCCACCGCGTCTGGCCGTGCTCGGTTGTTTAAAAGTGTGTGGTACGTTCTCCTTGGCTGTCTCTTAGTCCTGCTTCCACCATGTAAGATACGCTGGCCTCCCCTTCACTTTCCACCATGATTCTAAGTTTCCTGAGGCCTCCCTAGAAGCAGAAGCCTATACACCCTGCAGAACCATGAGCCAATTAAACCTCTTTTCGTTATAAATTACCCAGTGTCAAGCATGTCTTTATAGCAGTGTGAGAAATGACTAATACAAACGTGTTACTTATAATGGAAAATAAAAACAAGATGGAGGCTGGGCGAGGTGGCTCACACCTATAATCCCAGCACTTTGGGAGGCCAAGGCGGGTGGATCACCTGTCAGGAGTCTGAGACCAGCGTGACCAACAGGGCAAAACCCCATCTCTACTAAAAATACAAAAATTGGCCGGGCGCGGTGGCTCAAGCCTGTAATCCCAGCACTTTGGGAGGCCGAGACGGGCGGATCACGAGGTCAGGAGATCGAGACCATCCTGGCTAACACGGTGAAACCCCGTCTCTACTAAAAAATACAAAAAACTAGCCGGGCGAGGTGGCGGGCGCCTGTAGTCCCAGCTACTCGGGAGGCTGAGGCAGGAGAATGGCATAAACCCGGGAGGCAGAGCTTGCAGTGAGCTGAGATCCGGCCACTGTACTCCAGCCTGGGCGACAGAGCGAGACTCCGTCTCAAAAAAAAAAAACAAAAAACAAAAAACAAAAAACAAAAATTAGTGGGGCATGGTGGCACATGCCTGTAATCCCAGCTACTTGGGAGGCTGAGGCAGGAGAATCACTTGAACCCAGGAGGTGGAGGCTGCAGTGAGCCGAGATTGCACCACTGCACTCCAGCCTGGGCAACAGAGGAAGGCTCCATCTCAAAAAAAAAAAAAAAAAAAGAATAAAATAATTGCCAGTGTATTCGCTTGAACTCTGGCATTTGGAAAAGTGTTGAGAGTTCACAGTCATTTAAAACCAATGTTCTGTGTTGAATCCTAAACAGGCTATAAGAAAACAGCATTTGGGCATTCTATCTGTTCTTATTTCCAGAACTTAAGAAGTACAGGTATATAAGACATCCCAATTTACATGGTCATTTACTTGAGAGAAAAAATATTTATTTTTCATTTTACATGTATTGAAAGTAATTTTAAAGTGACTTTGTAACAAAAGCATATTATTTAATCCATGTGAATACAGCATACTGACCCAAATCCAGAGGGAATTCTTAAGTTCAGTCATGTAATAATATTCTCCCAGTTCTCCAAAAGCATAAAATTTCACAGTGAAAAAGAAGTATTTTGTTATCACTGAATACTGACTCCAATTCAGTGATACCGATATAGATAGCAAGCTACAAAGCACAGTTTACTAGTAAATGAAGCCAAATGCCATACAAGTTGTACTATAAAAACAAATGATGCACTAGTCATTAGGGAAATGCAAATCAAAACCACAAGCTACTGGCTTACACCCAACAGGATAGCTACTACTACTAAAAAATAAATAAATAAATAAAATAGCTGGACATGGTGGCTCACATCTGTAATCTCAGCACTTTGGGAGGCCAAGGCTGGCAGATCAACTGAGGTCAGGAGTTTGAGACCAGCCTGGCCAACATGGCGAAACCCCGAAACCCGTCTCTACTAAAAATACAAAAATTAGCCAAGCGTGGTGGTAGGTGCCTGTAATCCCAGATACTCAGGAGGTTGAGGCAGGAGAATCACTTGAACCCAAGAGATGGAGGTAGCAGTGAGCTGAGATCGCGCCTGCACTCCAGCCTGGGTGACAGAGCAAGACTCCATCTCAAAATAAAACAAGATAATGTTGGTGAAGATGTGGAGAAACTGGAATGGTTGTGAACTGTTGGCAAAAATGTTAAATGGTGCAGAAAACAACATTGTGGTTCCTCAAATAATTAAAAATAGAATTACCACATGATCCAGTAATTTCACTTCTGGTTATATACCCAAAAGAATTAAAAGCAGGGTCACAAGATACTTGTACACTCATGTTCACAGCAGGGTTATTCAGAACAGCTAAAAGACAGTAGCAACCCAAGCGTTCATTAACACACTAATGGATAAGCAAAATATGGTCTATCCATACAATAAGATTATTCAGCCTTAAAAAGGAAGGAAATTCTGGCCAGCAAGGTGGCTCACACCTGTAATCCCAGCACTTTGGGAGGCCGAGGCAGGTGGATCACCTGAGGTCAGGAGTTTGAGACCAACCTGGCCAACATGGTGTAACCCTATCTCTATTAAAAATACAAAAATTAGCCAGGCGTGGGGGCAGGTGCCTGTAACCTCAGCTACTCAGGAGGCTGAGGCAGGAAAATGGCTTGAACCCAGGAGGCGGAGGTTGCAGTGATCCGTGATCGCGCCACTGAACTCCAGCCTGGAGGACAGAAAGAGACATCTCAAAAAAAAAAAAAAAAAAAAAAAAAGGAAGTTAATTCCGACACCCTCTACAACATTGGTGAATCCTGAGGGCATTGTGCTAAGTGAAAGAAGCCAGTCATGGGCCGGGCGCGGTGGCTCATGCCTGTAATCCTGGTACTTTGGGAGGCCGAGGCAGGTGGATCACAAGGTCAAGAGTTCAAGACCAACCTGGCCAACATGGTGAAACCCCATCTCTACTAAAAATACAAAAATTAGCCAGGCATGGTGGTGCACACCTGTAATCATAGTTACTCAGGAGGCTAAGGCAGGATTGCTTGAACCCGGGAGACAAAGGTTGAAGTGAGCTGAGATTGTGTCATTGCACTCCAGCCTGGGCAACAGAGTGAGACTCCATCTCAGAGAAAAAAAAAGAGGAGGAGGAGGAGGAGGGGGAGCGGGATGGGGAGGGGGAGGAGGAATAAGCCGGTTGCAAAAAGGCAAATACTGAGGAGGAGGAGGAGGAGGAGGAGGAGGAGGAGGACGAGGAGAAATAAGCGGGTCGCAAAAAGGCAAATACTGTATAATTCCAATTATATAGGAGGTGACTGGATCATGGGGCGGGTCATGACTACCTAGAGTAGTCAAAGGGACAGAAAGTAGAATGAGAGTTGCCAGAGGATGGGGTGGAGAGAATGGAGAGTTCTTGTTTATGAACACAGTTTCAGTTTTGCAAGATAAAGGGAGTGCAAGGCCAGGGGCAGTGACTCACACCTGTAGTCCCAACACTTTGGGAGGCCAAGGTGGAAGGATCACTTGAGGCCAGGAGTTTAAGATCAGCCTAGGCAACATAGTGCTGATTTGTTTCAAGTTACTTATGAGCCCAGTTTTGTGCTCAGTGCACTCCTAGACAGTACAACTCAGTCCAGGCTGCCCTGATTCCATGCACCATCTTCCAGCCAGTGGAAGCACTGGATATAAGGTAACTGGGGGTGCTTAAGCATCTGCACTAACATGGTAGGCCACTGTAGCCACTGGCAGCCCATGATACTCTACTGTCATTGCTAGAGAAAAAGGATCATGGAACACTTCTATCAGTAACCAAATAGTGGGAAGCAATTAATGAAAACATCTTGCTTCATTAATGCTGTAATTAACATACTCAGTATAGCCTATTAATACTATACTCAGAACCAAGGGAAAACAAAGCTTTGCTCAGGAAGACTTGAAACATCTACATTTTCTTTTCCAACCCGACTTTTTTTCTGTTAAAAGCCAACCATGTAAACACTGACGACAGGTCACACTGGATGGCAGAAAATACAGTATTGCTTTTAACTACTCTATACAAGCGATAAATGACTAAGGGCATTGTACCTCCTTCCTCTCTGAGATCAGTGGTCTGAGCACTTTAGGAGCTTAAAATGCAGGTGCAGGGAGCTAGGAATCACAGGTGTAGCTTGCATTTCAACCTTTAAGGTCAATTGGTTAGCTTGCTTTGACCACAAATAAAGCTCTTCTTAATTTCTCTAGTAGAGTCTTAACTTGATATGAAGCACTTACACGAGGAATGGTGCAGACAAGGCAGCTTTATTGTACTTTGTGGGGAGAAAAACATGATTCCATTTGGGGGAAAAAAGCCATTGACACTCAGTAAGCAACACTGCCATCTAGTGGAATGGTGACACACCACCAAGAATTTCAAGACCGGATACGAAATGTGAGTGGATTTGGTTTCAATTTTCACCATAAAACAGCACTTTTAATAAGCTGGTTTTCAGAGAAACTACTGATTTTTTTTGAGAAACTATTTTTATCTTTAAAATGCATAAATGTATGTGTTTTCTCTGTTTTGGGGGGTGGTTAAGAATGAGTTGTATTTTTCTTATTAGAACATCAAATTCTCACCTTGAAAGTTAGAAAACACTGGGGCAACCCGCCTCTTTGAACATCCATCACTTCTGCTTGACAGTCTAACAGCAACCCCTGATTTTGACAGACAGTTTATAAAGAAGCAAAACTCAGCTGTACAAGAACGACATTAAGTTTTCTCATTTCTTCTTTCTATTTTTACAATCTATGGTGCTAAGTATTTGTACTTCACTTATTTGAATTCCTGGAAAAAAATCATTAGAACACACCAATAACAATTTTGCATAAATCACATAACCCAACTCTTAGTATGACTGCACAGTAACAGTGGAAGATATTGGTGTGAGGATGTGGGAATGCAGTTCTTAATGAATAATAAAGTAATTCTTCAGGTTTTAATTCACCTTTATACCCAGGTGTTGGAGTGCATGTGTTGATTTGATGACTTCTATGAGCATATAAATGAGAATACTTAATGAAACACCTGGATGAAAAAAGAAATAAACTTGTGAGAATAACATATTGTTAATAACCACAATCTCATATCGACATTTCTGTTATTACTGAGATTTCAGATTCTGGGTTAAGTGCTCTGCTCTTTGGAATATCCACAATGGTTATTGATCTTGCTAATGGGTTCCTTATTGCAGCGTTTCTGGGTTTATGGTTGGAGGCACTCACGGATTCCAGAATGCATGAGTCTGTCACGGTCTTCATCAAACCATATTCTTGGCAAATAATAAACTCCTTTAAGGATTTCAGGGAAGAGCCAAGCTCTGGGAGAGAGGTATACAAGTGTAGAGTAAGAAGTTGAATTAAAACATTTTTAGTTGCATTTTGTCAGTAGACAAAACTGAATGTTTCAATTCTGAGAACCTGAGATTGTCCAGAAAAAAACAAAAGGTCAGTGTGTGGGACATGAGCAATGAGAAGTCAGAACCAGGTTATTTTGCATTTTCACAGCAGCATTAACTGGGGAGTGGAGGTGGTCCCTGAAGTTCTGTATCTGAATGAGGCTGGGTTTTTGTTTTTGTTTTTTTTACTGCCTCAGTGTTCACTGCAATTTGCAATCATCTCCCCTTCCCCCCAGTCTGAAGCCTTCCTTCCCCGCTATTCAAATTATCTGCGTCATTCACATAATGCTACTATTTGGGTACTCCTGAAGCCAAACCAATAAAAAATGCTAGGGGAGCCTTATATTAATTCAAACATGATGCCAAAGTCATCTCCAAAAAAGTTTATTAGCATGATTAAAAACATTTTCTTGAATAATAACAAAGAATTCTAAACATGAAAGAATATCAGCGGCTATACCTTAAAACCAGTATTTGGAATTGGATGGACAGCTTTATTGCCAGTCTTCAAAAAACAATCCATTGATTGGTTCCATGAAGTCGTGACTATTGCTTTGTCTGGGAATGAGTCCCTACTGTAATTAAGTATAAAAAATATCTTCCATCATAATTGGAGTGTGACCTGCGTTGGAGAGTGGCTCTGAGTAAAGAGTTGATAAAAATTCACAAAGAGTTGGGTTTTTGTCTTTTAAAAACATTCCTTTACACACTACAAAGAAATAATTAGTATTTTGGCTTTTTAAATTCCTACATGATATTTAGAATGGCAGTCCCCAAGGGTCCTCCCTTCACATAATTGTGAACACAGACCCTCTTCCAAGGGCACATCCCAGAGGATGTGGACTCTGAAGACTTCGACCTCCACGTGTTTATACTGGTTTGAGAACAAAGACAGCGTCATCCAGAACGTAGTAGTCATTATACATGTCGCCTTCACACAGGTATGGCAGTCTGGTGAAAGCTTCGATAACAAAACCGGCTTTTCTGAAAACTTCAGGCAGACTATTCACTTGTTCTTCCCAGTTCTGTCCCTTGATTTCCAAAATTTCTGATGGTTTCTCCCACTTGCCACCTACTAATACAAATAAAAACATTCAGTTAAATTCTTGAACAAACAAGTGATTTAAAGAGGGAAGCAGGGAGGAGCCATATCCACCAAGGACTTGGTATGTTCCAGGCCTGAGGGCTTCATGAGTTACCTCTTTCATACTTCCCAGGTACTCTTTGAGACAGGTGGGCACAGAGATAAAGAATAGACTCAGAAGGGCTGAAGAACTTGCCCACACTTGTAAGGTTTATAAGTGTCAGCACGGAAACGTAAGCCCAGGTTTGTCTGGATCCAAGGCCCACACTGTTATCTTCTCTGACAGTTTTGGGTAGTATCTGCCAATAGACAGACTGGAGGGTGTAATGGTTAATGGGTTTAGATAACTGGTTATTAAATGCTGGAATACTGCAACTGAGAGTAACATGTAATATTTGAAAGACAGTTTTGGACAAATGCAAGAAAATACTACTGGTGTAGGAAACTTAGGCAACTTATTACCCAAAGAGATTTATTAGGCTGAAAATAAAAACAGCTCATGAAGGATTTTAATTTATAAAAACAGATCATCATGGAGTTTTTCAAGGGAAACTGACTCATTCCTTGCCTTTTCAGAACAATTTTATAAACATTAAGCTCCAGGACCAGAAAGAGGTGGAACAGTAGGACGGATGCACTGTCCGGCATTTCTTCGACTAGAGATGAAGCCTCTATCAGTCATTTCCAAACATGAGCAGAAGATGCCTCTGTTTGGGGGGACAAGGGAACTAGGGAAGGTCCTCAAATTCACATACAAACCTGGCACTGACTATAGACACACACAGAGATGATAGTATATTTAACTTTGGGGGTACTTTTTAGGTACTATGGTGATACAAAAACTACATACATCTGTTGAAATGTTAAAACCAGATTGAGGCTAGGCGTGGTGGCTCACACCTGTAATCCAGCACTTTGGGAAGCCGAGGCGGGTGGATCACGAGGTCAGGAGATCAATACCATCCTGGCTAACATGGTGAAACCCCGTTTTTACTAAAAAAAAAATACAAAAAAACCAGCCGGGCGTAGCAGCATGCACCTGTAGTCCCAGCTACTTGGGAGGCTGAGGCAGAAGAACGGTGTGAACCTGGGAGGTGGAGCTTGTAGTGAGCGAAGATCATGCCACTGCACTCCAGCCTGGGTGACAGAACGAGACTCCATCTCCAAAAAAAAAAAAAAAAAAACCAGATTGCGAATAACTTTCTGTCTTTCTGTTAATGAGAAAATATATCATGAGCAGATGCCAAGGGCAGACATCATATCATGGTGGAGAGATTTTTCATAATTTTCAGTGGTGCAGATGACGCTCTTCCCATGTCTGGGGAATTGCCTGCCCAGAGTCTGGGAGAGAGGCAAGGCCTGGGAGCCGCTTTCCTGGCCTGCCGTGCAGCTGAGGCACTGGCACGCAGCCTGAGCCAGGCACACTTGCCCACGCCCTGGAATGGAGAGCCAGTGACCCAGAGCAGTGGGGATGTGAGCTTCTCCTTCTCTGGGGGTGGAGTAACGGCAGTGAGACCAAGGGGCCGGGGCAATGGTTGAGGGATGCTGACGAAAGGGCTGATGGCACCTAGTGTTTGGCAGCGGCAGCAGCATCCTCTTCAGACCTGTTTACGGTGTGATTTGAGGCATTCTTCCTGGCTGTGGATCCCATACAAGATTCACCAGCCCTCCCAGTGACTCTAGGAGCTACCTTCAAATGCTTGCATAAATTTCCTTTTGTTTAAGTCAGCCTGAGTCTGTTTCTGCTGCCTTACAAAGAAGACCGTTACTGAATCACTACTAAGCACTGGGGTAGAGGACACGGAGGACAGAGGACCCACGTATTTGTTTCTCAACATATTAAAAGGGGGTCTTTGGGCCAGGCACAGTGGCTCACACCTGTAATCCTAACACTTTGGGAGGCGAAGGCAGGGGAATTGCTTGAGGCCAGGACTAGCCTAGACAACACAGAATCTACAAAAAAATAAAAATTGGCCAGGGGTGGTGGTGCACACCTGTAGTCCCAGCTACTCAGGAAGCTGAGGCTGCAATGAGCTGAATCTTGCCACTGCACTCCCACCTGGGTGATAGAGACCCTGTCTCAAAAAAAAGGGGGGAAGGCAGGTGTCTTTGGATTCAAAACTGGAGTACAAAAAGTTAATAACAGACAATTTACTTCTTCACTGCATTAGAATGTGTTGTTTACTAACTTTTCTCTTGTCTCTACACAAAGCCACTTCTCCTTCTGCTGTTTCTTTGTTCCCAGCCATTACTGGCCCAGAGTGGCACCCACAGCAATGAACTGCAATCTTGCCACTGCACTCCAGCCTGGATGATAGAGACCCTGTCTCAAAAAAAAGTGGGGAAGGAAGGTGTCTTTGAATTCAAAACTGGAGTACAACTAGTTAATAATAGACAATTTATTTCTTCACTGCACTAGAATGTGTTGTTTACTAACTTTTCTCTTGTCTCTACACAAAGCCACTTCTCCTTCTGCTGTGTCTTTGTGCCCAGCAGTTACTGGCCCAGAGTGGCACCCACAGCAGATACCCTGGACAGTGACTGAACTGTTCTGAAAAATCCAAGTATGAATTATCTGTCAAACAATACTCCTTCTTCCTGGGAATATGTGCTACGTGTAAATCAAAATCTCACCCAAAAACATCTAACACCTATGAGGACTGTAAAATCCATGAAAAAAAAATGATATGCACATTTCTAAATGTGCTCCAGGCCAAAATCTCAACGTTAAATGGTGAAGCTGAGTTACAAACCATCCTTGCACAATTTCAAAAAGTTCCTGATTATGGTTCCTTCATAAGAGGTTCCTCTCTTCAGCTCTTCCCTTCTGAAAAAAGAAAGCCAACTTTCCTTTCAAATACACACCCCAGCCCGCCCCGGCACACACAGAAATGGGGACTGTGAGCAGAAGCAACATCGCGCGCCATCTGCAAACCAACCTCATTCTATTTTGTGTCGGTAAGGTTCTTTTTCTTCTCCTCCTTCATTTTATTTAAATCAATTGCTATTTTTCACCTAATGCATTTATATTTTAAGCTCCTTCAGATTAATTTTTAAATGTATAACATTATGGAAACTGCCTAAGAGGATAAGTTTCCCTTTTCCCCTGAGAAATAGATAATAAAAAAAATAGCTGAGAAAAAGTTTCATATTAACCTTGAAAAGTCTCTTTGCTATTATGCCGCTTTGGAGACAATCAGACCAAACAAAGGGCTGAAAATATTCTTAAAATTGTAGGTACATCAACAATTTATCATACAAACTTGATCTGCACATAGAAAGCAATGAACAATTATTTGCTGAATATTTTCAAAGAACAATTTCTATAAAAGTACTTTTCATTTAAGAAAAAAAACTGCCACGACTCCTTATATAGAGAATAGCCATCCCATAATATATGTTTTTAAAATTCTGCCTACCCGTTTTTTTATCTACAAAAGAGAAAGTATTTCCAATGCATCTAATAATCTCAGATTTGCCCACACAATTTGCATTATAGGGCAGGGAAGGGGGAAAAGTTCTTAAAATTAATTTTTTCTCATCTGTGAAGAAATACATCAAAATGTTAATGGGAGTTATTTCAGGCAAAAGGACTATGGGTGACTTTTTGCTTCTACTTTTAATAATCTGTTTTTTGCTAATAAGTATATATTACTTTCATAGACTTTTAATTAGCATTATTTTAAAGAAGAATTATTGTCTTTTAGAGATATATTCTGAAAGACATGCAGATAAAATGGATGGAATTTGCTCTAAAATAATATGGGAGTGAGGGAGTAGGTGGGAGGAGAAAAGAAACAAGATTGGGTCAAAGCCATGTGATGGCAGGGGGCTGACTGTACTACTTTGCTACTTTGATATGTTAGAAATTTGAAATCTAATATCATAAACAAAGCTTTGGGCTGGGCGTGGTGGTTCACGCCTGTTTGGGGGCCAAGGTGGGAGGATCGCTTGAGCCCAGGAGTTCAAGACCAGCATGAACAACATAATGAGACCCCCATTTCTACACAATAAAAAAAATAGCTGGGTGTGATGGCATGCACCTGCAGCCCCACCTACTTGGGAGGCTGAGGCAGGAGGATCACTTGAGCCCAGGAGTTTGAGGCTACAGGGAGCTGTGATCATGTCACTGCACTCCAGCCTGGGCAACATGGCAAGACATTTACTTAGTTCTTACTAGATAGACAGCTTTGTTTAAATGTCAAGAATTAGTTCTCTACTTACTTTCAATATGGTTTGTTTGTTTGTTTGTTTTGAGACGGAGCCTCACGCTGTCGCCCAGGCTGGAGTGCAGTGGTGCGATCTCGGCTCACTGCAAGCTCCGCCTCCCAGGTTCACGCCATTCTCCTGCCTCAGCCTCCCGAGTAGCTGGGACTACAGGCGCCCTCTGCCACACCCGGCTAAGTTTTTATATTTTTAGTAGAGACAGGGTTTCACCATGTTAGCCAGGATGGTCTCAATCTCCTGACCTCATGATCCGCCCACCTCGGCCTCCCAAAGTGCTAGGATTACAGGCGTGAGCCACCATGTCCAGCCTCAATATGGTTTTTTTAAATAATAATAATAATCTTTTTATTCCCTCCACAGAGGAAATAAATTTTCAACCTTTTCATTGGATACTGTTTTTAAAAAACAATTCCTAGAATATGAGGCTTCTTAAAAGAAATTGTTCACAGAAGCAGGCTGTGGTGTGACATATCCAAACTTCTCTTTTTTGTTAATAGGTTGCCTAACTGGTAGGGGGAGGGAACCACAGTTTCATCACAAGTCCCCGCTCACATAGGAAATCATTACAATTGGTTTTCTCCCACACTCAGACTAATTGGGAAGAAGGTGGAAATAAGTAGAGATATGAAATTCCAAAGTTACAATTACCTGTTTTTATCCTATATTACTAGTTTTTAAAGAAAAGTATTAAAAGTCAGCTACCCGCCCCCCACACCAACCTTTTTTTTTTTTTTTTTTTTGAGGTGAGACCCTCTTTCACCCAGGCTGGAGTGCAGTGGCACAATCTTAGCTCACTGCAACCTCTGACTCCCACATTCAAGTGATTCTTCTGCTTCAGCCTCCCAAGGAGCTGGGATTACAGGCATCCACCATCACACCTGGCTAATTTTTTGTATTTTTAGTAAAGACAGGGTTTTACCATGTTGGCCAGGCTAGTCTCGAACTCCTGACCTCAGGTGATCTGCCCACCTCGGCATCCCAAAGCGCTAGGATTACAGGCGTGAGCCACCACGCCCATCCTCTATTCCTTTTATAGAGACAGGGTCTCACAATGTTGCCTAGGCTGGAGTGCAGTGGTGCCATCACAGCTCACTGCAGCCTGGAATTCCTGGGCTCAATCAGCTTCCCATCACAGCCTCCTGAGTAGCGGTGACTAATGGCCACACCACCACACCTGGCTCTTTAGCTTCCCTTTCAGAAACACTACCTGATTTGGAAGGCTGAGGCGACTGGATTGCTTGAGCCCAGGAGTTTAAGACCAGGCTGGCCAACATCACAAAACCCTGTCTCTACCAAAAATAAAAAAATTAGCCAGGCATGGTGGTGCACACCTGTAGTCTCAGCTACTCCAGAGGCTGCGGTGAGAGGATTGCTTGAGCCCAGGAGACAAAGGCTACAGTAAGCCGAGATCACACCACTGCATTCCAGTTTGGGCGACACAGTGGGACCCTATCTCAAAAACAAAAATGTGTAAATAATGGAATCATCCACTTTTTAAAAATAATTTTATAAATAAAAATAAAAACATTACCTGAAAGATGACTTGAGACTGAGACCGTGATTAACCTTGCTAAGTTTTGGCAGACCCAATTCCATTTTAAATTTCCACTCAGAATATACTATAAAACGTTTCACTATACTTGTAAGGTGCTTGAGTCTGGGCAGGAGACATGAGGTTGTATTTATCAGACTTAGAGGGGATCCAATCCCCTTGGCTGGAGATGGAGCTGAGCTGGGCCTCCCGCAGACACGAGGCTCTGAGAAGCTTGCAGGCCTCCTCCAGATGACTGCACCCTCTTGTCTGGTTTGCATTTATCAGGTCACCACAGAGCTCCCAGCTCATCTCACATTGCACAAATACTAAAATATAACACGATGAGAAGAAAGCCAGGCGCAGTGGCTCACACTTGTAATCCCAGCATTTTGGAAGGCCGAGGCAAGTGGGTCGCCTGAGTTTAGAGGTTCAAGACCAGTCTGGGCAATAAGGCGAGACCTGTCTCTACAAAAAATACAAAAATTAGCTGGGCACAGTGCTGCATGCCTGTAGTCCCAGCTACTTTTGAGAAGCTAAGGCAGGAGGTCAGGGTTGCAGTGAGTCATGATTGCGCCACTGCACTCCAGCCTGGGAGACAGAGACTCTGTCTAAAAAACAAAAACAAAAACAAAAACACATGGTGAGAAGAGACTCGCATCACAAACGCCATGATTCTAACTTTAATTCCTCTGCTGTTATGAATGGGGATCCATAAGAGAAACGATAAGAGAAAAAACGCCCCTGTCTGAAAAGTAAGCATCAGTCCACTTGGATGACTTGTCAATTTCATTTACAGTAGCAAAGGACAAACTCACACAAATAGGACCAAATAGGAACCTATGACCAGGCGGAAGTCAGACCAAAAACTTGACAAATTCCAATTTGTCTCAACCAATACTATTTTACCTATGGCCTCCCCTGCCGCAAGAAGGGTTTAGGGTGGGTCTTTCCATTTGTGCACTCCAGTGGCTTTCCAGCTTCACATGCCCGGGATATGAAGGCCAAGGTGGGGGACTCAATCCTGGTAACTTGGAAGAGCACCGCATGGTGGACAGTGCACTGGACTGGGTGACTCATCCCAGCTCTGTGAACACCTCGTGGATAGACATCCACAACCATCTCTCAAACAGCCATCTGACACTGTGGAAACAGTAGCAGTGGCGGCTGCAGCAGCAATCGCTCCCTTGTATTTAATACTTACTATAGCTTAGGCAGGTAAACACTTCCTAGGCATCGTCTTGAATGTCACACTAACTGCATGAGGTCAACAATACTATCCTCATTTGCTAATGAGGAAATTGAGATCCTGAGATTATAATGCTGGGAACAGGCAGAGCTAGGATCTGAACTCAAATCTGTGCCCTTTATCACAATACTGTTAATTAAATAAGATAAATGCTACAAGGGCCTACAACGCAGCACACACGCCAGGAAGAAACCAAATATGCTTAGCTATGGCCTGGCAAGCTCATTTGGTCCCTGCTCAGTAATCAAAGACATGGTAGGCTAAGCTAGGGCTGCATTTCCACAGGTGTACAACTTGCCTTTTATCATGTTTCCCAAAGGGACATGAGGCTCACAAAGGAACAATTGTGAATGGCCATGAATTCCTGGCGATCTCAACTCCCACAAAGCACAAACATCGCTGCTGTTCATAGGCTCCATCAGCGGCAGCAGCGTTTGTCTGGGGACACAGGTTACCACACTGAGCACAGCACTCTGGGGAGGCCAGGGTGTGGACAAGAAGGTGGGCTGGGAGATTAAGTGACTGGATTGAAGGAAAGCTTGTAAGGAGCAAGAGTCACAGACAGACCCCAAACTTCTGACTCCAATACAGTGCCACCTCTGTGCAGGGCTCTGTTCCCCTGAAGCCTCTCTAGGGCTGGCCTCAAGTCAACAGACATCACGTGACCCAGTAAGTCAAGGTCAAAAAACAGGAGTTGGGACAAGTGAGGACCACTGGTGTCTGTTTTTAGTCTTATTTATATTGGGATTAAGGTAAGAAAAATAACAGAATGCCTGAGTTTCCTACCTCAAAAATATAAGTAAAATAAAAGTGCAGACAGTGAGGTGACAGGCCCATTAACACACTCATCTGCTTCCTCCCGCAGGTGCTGTGGGCGCCTGTACTGTCTCTGTCACACAACCATGGTACCTAGAAGTGGACTACACTCACGAGGCCGTCACCATAAAGTGTACCTTCTCCGCAACCGGATGCCCTTCTGAGCAACCAACACGCCTGTGGTTTCGCTACGGGACTCAACAGCCTGAGAACCTGTGCTTGGACGGGTGCAAAAGTGAGGCAGACAAGTTCACAGTGAGGGAAGCCTTCATGGAAAACCAAGTTTCCCTCACTGTAAACAGAGTGACTGCAAACGACAGTGCAATTTACATCTGTGGAATAGCATTCCCCAGTGTGCCGGAAGCGAGAGCTAAGCAGACGGGAGGAGGGACCACACTGGTGGTAAGAGGTCAGTCAGCGAGGCTTTATTTCAGTGCATCACCGCATCTTGTTCAGGCCTGTAAAACCATTACCTCACTCACATGCAGAAATCAGGAGATAAATTTGCTATGTTAATACCCTAGCCAGTGAAGGGTGTGATCTGAGCACAAGTCACCATGAGGTTTGGACTAAAGAACTACTCCAACTGGCTGGGTGTGGTGGTTCACACCTGTAATCCCAGCACTTTGGGAGGCTGAGGCAGGCAAAATCACTTGAGGTCGGGAGTTCAAGACCAGCCTAGTCAACATGGTAAAACCCCATCTCTACTCAAAATACAGAACTTAGCTGAGTGTGGTGGCATGCACCTGTAGTCCCAGCTACTTGGGAGGCTGAGGCAGGAGAATTGCTTGTAACCCAGGAGGCGAAGGCTGCAGTGAGCCAAGATCGCACTACTGCACTCTAGCCTGGGCGACAGAGCAAGACTCTGTCTCAGAAAAACAAAACCAAAGAACTACTCCAACCTATCTCGAACATCCACGAACACAAGTCAGTGATTTGCTGGGTGCTCTATTCTCGCTCCATAGTGGCAGCTAACCAGCCATGTTCATCCCTTTTGTATATCACAGTGATTTAGCATAAAGTACCATGTCCAAAGGGAAGCTTGTGGTGAGTAACTATCAGCTTTCTCAGGAACTAGTCTGGTAATGCACCACCTAGAACAAAGCACTAGAGAAGTATAGAAGATCAATAAATTGGACCCAGAGAAACTATGCAACATGGAAAATAAGCACAGATTGGGAGGGAAGCTACTAAGGGATCCCTGACCCTTCCCATTCCGCCTGGTCATCAGTGAACGGAAAGTCAAATCTCACTTCCTGAGATTTAATAAAACCCATGACAATTCCTCACCCGAGCAAGGACATCAAACATAGCTAAATCCTATCAGTAATTTCACCAAGTCATTCCCTTGAGTAGACTGAGATTAAGAAATTTCCAAGAAAAAAAAAAAAAAAAGGAATTTCAGAGAAAAAGTTTTACATGATTCTGAAAGAAAAAAGAGAACAGCAGCAATTCCTCACCTTATTGGGGTCTCTTCCCGTAGGAAGTACCCTGGTACGATGAGCACTGAGATTGTTAAAACATGAACTCAAAATCGACCAGCCCTTTGATTTCAAAATAGGACTCTGAGGAAGGTGAATCATCCAGTATTATAATCCCTGCTTTTAAACTACTAGGGTTCTAATGGGCTTTTGATATTCAAATGTCATTTAACCTTAGTTTATTCTCAGCTGTCAGCTAAATTATAAACAAGTTAAGGCACATAAAGCATTTTTAATAGTGCCTGACATATAGCAAATAATAAATGTTAGCTACTGATATGAAAACACACACAGCTTTAGAGATTGGTATGTCTCACTGCATTAGCCTTCTAAAAACATGTTAGTCAAAAGGAAAAATGGCTTGTAAAAAGATGAAGATCTCAAAACTGCAAGGCTTATATAAAGTGAAGTGAAAGTGAAAGGCAGAATTGAAAGTGTTAAGGCAGACATGGCAACTTCCTGTCTTTTCTACAGAGCTCTTAATTTAGCACTGAAGCTTTTTTATTTAAGTTATATAGATGTGGTTAATTTGTTAGTTTCAAAAATAAAAATGCATGCTGCATAAATTGCATTCACAGGATAAGCATCTGTGGGATTTTTTTTTTTTTTAAGACAAGAGTCTTGCTCTGTCGCCCAGGCTAGACTGCAGTGGCATGATCTCAGCTCACTGCAACCAACCTCCACCTTCCAGGTTCAAGTGATTCTCCTGCCTCAACCTCCTGAGTAGCTGGGATTATAGGCATGTGCCACCACGCCCAGCTAATTTTTGTATTTTTAGTAGAGATGGAGTTTCACCATGTTGGCCAGGCTGGTCTCAAACTCCTGACCTCAAGTGATCTGCCCGCCTCGGCCTCCCAAAGTGCTGGGATTACAGGCATGAGCAATCACGCCCAGCCTCCTCTATGGGATATTTAGTTGGAAAGTACAGGCTGTTCAGACATTAAGTACAAATCTAATTGTATTTTGTACTCCAAATAGTCAGGTAATTGGAGACATGGCATGTTACTTAATCTCCTACCCAGAGTACAAGACAATTTCTGCAAGGACAGAGACATTCCGAATGTGAAAATGGATTCAATAACTATTTCCAGAATTTTACCATAAAGAAAAGAAGAGCACATTCGGTAAAAGTGCCTGTCTTTCAAGCACGCAGTGAGCACTGCACTCCTCAATGTATGGCCTTCCCAGGTTCTTTCACAGATGGACTCTTCAGCTATGTGTACCAGTTCCAAGGTTATAAATATCATCCTTAACAAATACATGTGACAGTATCTTAACCACATAGGCTGGCTCTTGATGATGCTGGTAAACCATTTCTACCAAAAGAGATTTTAGATGCCCCTGAACAAACTGTCTGGAAATGTTTATCTAACTTTGAATAATCCTTTATCTAAAAAGTGATGCTCAGCAATACGACAAATGGTTGGTTGAATTTTTTTAATTTTTAAAAACAAGTAACATTTTTGGTTTAACACATTTAAAGAACTGATGAACTGGCATTAACTATCACATACTTGAGTACCTTTTGAGGTCTAGTTTATGAATAGGCAAGCAGAGTAAGTTCACGTTTCACCTCTAACATGCTGTGTCAAGGATACCTTATACTAATGTATTTGAAAAAACAGGCTTTAATAGTGACTGTTTCTTTCTGTTTTTGTAATTAAGAAATTAAGCTGCTCAGCAAGGAACTGTGGAGCTTCCTGACAGCTCTTGTATCACTGCTCTCTGTCTATGTGACCGGTGTAGGCGTGGGCTTCATACTCCTCTCCAAAGTAAGTCAAATCTTCTTGCATGCAGTGTCCCTATATCCTTGAATATTATCAAAAGAAAAAATAATTTCCATCTCTCCGCAAGTTACGGGCCTCAGCAAGAGCTCCCTAATTAATATTTTCCTGTGCATCTGCAGGGAACACCACCTGCAGAAAACACCACCTGCAGAAGAGGTCTTTCGAAGAAGGCATCATACATTCTCATCACTGAAATTATTAGCCAGAGGACACAATTTGCAGTGTTTTCTCTTTAAAGCCCAGTAACATGGGATTAAGAAGAGAGCCATCCACTATGCTATCTTTCTGCTGTAGGGGTGAGGTGTGGGCAGGTGGGGGGTAAGATATTACTGTTATCTACGAAAGCTTTAAGAACAGTCTTGAAGAACAAAAATGGGTTGATGAAGAGACTAAAAGCCGCCTTAAAATCTTCAAAAAGGGCTAACGTTATTGAGAAAGAAAACCTTTTGGCTATGCGTATAAGAAAGGAGATATATACCATTATGTTAGGATTACTATAAATCCTACAATCAACATCAGTTTGTTCAATTAGTTTTTAATGGCATAAAAGCATCTCGGAAGTGATGTAAAAATTATTAACTCTTATTGTATATCATTTAAATATTAAGTTAGTTTAATCTTATTAGGGCATGTGATACCTGCCGCCATGGTTATGAGTACATACAATGTTTCACAGACTTTCCTTCTCTTCTTGGCAGTCAAAATCCAAACCTCTAAGAAACAAAGAAATAAAAGAAGACTCACAAAAGGTACAGACCAACACTTGCAAAATATTTTTTAAATTGTGGCTGGTTGTAACTATTTCAAAACTGAAATATTTTTAGTTTTTAAATATTTAAATGTTAAGTTTAAACAGAGTATCAAGGTAATTTTCAACCATAGATACTGTTTCCTATTGTTGAGAAACTCAATGACAAAATAATCTCGAGGGGTAAACTGTGACTTAAATTGGACAGTTCTCAACCATAAATTCCATTTAAAGTTCTCAAATACAAAAGAGTTAACGGTAGGCATAGATGTGTTGGGGGAGGCAGTAGTTTTTGAGACCGGTGGCAATAAAGCAAGAAAAGTTCTGATGATGTGTAGTTATCATCGCTTATATTCCCAAAGGAGAGATTTTTTTTTTCTCGTTTGTCTTTATAGAAGAGTGTTCGGCGTATTTTTCAGGAAATTGCTCAAGAACTATACCATAAGAGACATGTGGAAACAAACCAACGATCTGTAAGTGTAAAATGTCAAAAAATAAAATAAAATAAATACAGATATAAAGCATGTTTGAAAAAACTAAGCTGCCAAGGAGCTGTCAATAACCATGTTTTCCTTCAGAAGAGTCTGAAAGAGAACTTTTTTTTTTTTTTTTTGAGACGGAGTCTCGCTCTGTTGCCCAGGCTGGAGTGCAGTGGCCGGATCTCAGATCACTTCAAGCTCCGCCTCCTGGGTTTACGCCATTCTCCTGCCTCAGCCTCCCGAGTAGCTGGGACTACAGGCGCCCGCCATCTCGCCCGGCTAGTTTTTTTTGTATTTTTTTAGTAGAGACGGGGTTTCACCGTGTTAGCCAGGATGGTCTCGATCTCCTGACCTCGTGATCCGCCTGTCTCAGCCTCCCAATGAAAGAGAACTTTCACATGAAATGCATTTTTATATAGAACCTGTTTTAATAAATACATAACAAAAGACATCTGATAGAATGTTAAATAGCCCCAGTCTGGCTTCTTAGTGACATGGAAACTTTCAGAAACGCATTGGACACCAGCAATGTTCTCAATACAGACAATGATGCTTTAAAAGGACGGATTAAAAGCTACTCTGTACGGTATCCTGCATACAGTGGTGGGCATTCAGTAGATACTGCAAACGTTTGTGGGTCAAATTATGAAAAAAATTACTTATTACTTATAAGGTGAAAATAAATTTACATTAGAAAAGATGCAGCTAATGATACTAAAAAATGAGTATTTCTCCAGTGTCTGGAGTCGAACTGAAAAGAAGAATATATCTATACCTATAACACATCCTGAAAGTATTTCTTTCCTTTTTTTTTTTTTCTTTCTGAGACAGAGTCTCACTCTGTCGCCCAGGCTGAAGTGCAGTGGCCTGGCGCAATCTTGGCTCACTGCAAGCTCCGCCCCCCAGGTTCACGCCATTCCCCTGCCTCAGCCTCCCAAGTGAGTAGTTGGGACTGCAGGCGCCCGCCACTACGCCTGGCTAATTTTTTGTATTTTTTAGTAGAGACAGGGTTTCACCGTGTTAGCTAGGATGGTCTCGATATTCTGACCTCATGATGCGCCCACCTAGGCCTCCCAAAGTGCTGGGATTACAGGCGTGAGCCACTGCGCCAGGTCGAAAGTATTTCTTTAAAGTCTTTTTTCTTTTTTCTTTTTTTTTTTGAGACGGAGTCTCGCTGTGTCGCCTAGGCTGGAGTGCAGTGGCGCGATCTCAGCTCACTGCAAGCTCCGCCTCCCGGGTCCACGCCATTCTCCTGCCTCAGGCTCCCCAGTAGCTGGGACTACAGGCACCCGCCACCTCACCCGGCTATTTTTTGTACTTTTTAGTAGAGACGGGGTTTCACCGTGTTCGCCAGGATGGTCTCGATCTCCTGACCTCGTGATCCGCCCGTCTCGGCCTCCCAAAGTGCTAGGATTACAGGCTTGAGCCACCGCGCCCGGCTTATATACAGGTTCTACAAACGAAATGTTATCTTAATTCCAGTAGAACAGATACTTTCTTTCCATGATGCATGATGAAATAGCTCAAATAAGCTAAAATGTATACAAAATAAGGTTAATTTATTTTTATTTTTATTTATTTACGGAGTCTAGCTCTGTCTCCCAGGATGGAGTGCAGTGGCGCCATCTCTGCTCACTGTAAGCTCTGCCTTCTGGGTTCATGCCATTCTGCTGCCTCAGCCTCCCAAGTAGCTGGGACCACAGGCGCCCGCCACCACGCCCGGCTAATTTTTTGTATTTTTAGTAGAGATGGGGTTTCACTGTGTTAGCCAGGATGGTCTCGATCTCCTGACCTCATAATTCCCCCGCCTCCGCCTCCCAAAGTGCTGGGATTACAGGCGTGAGCCACCGCGTCTGGCCTATTTTTATTTATTTTTTAAAATTTATGGAATGCTTCACAAATTTACGTGTCATCTGTGTGCAAGAGCCATGCTAATCTTCTCTGTATCATTCCAATTTTAGTGTATGTGCTGCCAAAGCGAGCACAAAATAAGCTGAACTGATACACTAGTAAAGATATTTTCCTCTTAAACAGCAGCCAAGAGGGCAAATGCATCAGGAGACTGAAATAAGGCGACTTTTTTTAAGTCCAACTTTTACTTTGATTTTTTTCTTTTTAAAAAATATGGAATGCTTCACGAATTTGTGTGTCACCCTTGCCCAGGGGCCATGCTAATCTTCTCTATATTGTTCCAATTTTAGTGTATGTGCTGCCAAAGCAAGCGCTAAAAATCTAACTTTTACAAAGGATTTCTGCCAAGGAAAGAACATCGTCTTAAGTAGTCGTTTCATCCTCCAGTGTATATATGAATACATAAAGATGATAGGTGGTCTAATTACTAAGATGCCATGCTGAGTAATTATAAATCATTTTTCTTTCTGAGGCTGGGACATGTTTTCAACAACAAGGCCAAGGTATGTGGCCTGAAAGCAGTCTTAGAAGTGAGAATTGTAAAGCTCCCAGCCAGGATGTTGACAATAGCATCCAAACAAACAAACAAAAAAAAAACAAAACAAAAAAACAAAGATTTTTCAGTTCCCACATCCTACTCTATATACAGATGGGGAAATGGTAACCTGGCCTTTAAGATTACTGTATGGGCACTTAGGACCCAGAATCCAAGATGGCCCAATGGTTTGCATGTTCCTTGGCAGGTGGCTTCATTGGTTACATAACCTTAAATATGGCTTTCTATTTATTTATTATTGCAGGAGAAAGACAACACCACTTATGAAAACAGAAGAGTACTTTCCAACTATGAAAGACCATAGAAACGTTTTAATTTTCAATTAAGTCACTGAAAATCCAACTCCAGGAACTATGGCAGTGTTAATGAACATATATCATCAGGTCTGAAAAAAAATAAAGGTAAACAGAAATGACAACTGGCTACAAAGAAGGATGCCAGAATGTAAGGAAACTATAACTAACAGTCATTATCAAAATACCAAAACCCAACAAAATACAACTGAAAAATACCTTCCAAATTTGCCAAGGAAAAAAAAAATTCTATTTTAAACATGTATCCTGAGTTTGCTTTATTCAACATGAGATGTGTGATGACTGCCATCCTGAAAATCTGAAGCCAAACCATATGCCTCAGTCTTGAGTGGAAGAATCACCTTTATGGTTTGTGGAAGTCTTGGGACAATCAAAATAAGTTGAGAGGGAGCAACGTGACAAAATTTGAGTTAGAGACATTCATTTTGAAAAGCACCTTAGTCAAAGTTTTTCCCTCTGATGTTGTAATGGGGCAATGGGGTAACGCACATTTGCCTGCCAGGGTATGAAACATCATGCTACCAGCAAAAGGAGAATAGAATAGTGGCTACAGTAAGACCATAAAAGCCAAAATACAGAAAATCCAAAGCTGAAGGTTAAACAGAGGAAACTTCAGAACAAATAAGCCACAACTGACTCTAGATGTCAGTGTTGTGCCAAGTAACAGCACCAGGGAAGATGTGGGCAACACATCTACTTTACAAGCACGTTTGTAATACTGATTTTTTTCTTTTGTTTTTTTTGAGACACAGTCTCATTCGGTTGCCCAGGCTGGAGTGCAGTGGTGCGATCCGGCTCACTACAACCTCCACCTCCCAGGTTCATGCCATTCTTCTGCCTCAGTTTCCCAAGTAGCTGGGATTACAGGTGCGCGCCACCATGCCCAGCTAATTTTTTTCTTTTTTTTCTTTTTTTTTTTTTTGTATTTTTAGTAGAGATGGGGTTTCGCCATGTTGGCCTGGCTGGTCTTAAACTCCTGACCTCAAATGATCTGCCCGCTTTGGCCTCCCAAAGTGTGGGATTACATGTGTGAGCCACTGCGCCCAGCCTATAATACTGATTTTTAACCAATTTAGGAGGGAAATGTCAGATAGGATTCATGGTACAGCAAGGATATTTATGGAATTCATTACCACTTCACTAAGAAAACATGACATAAATTGTCCTTTGAAACCTACTTTGGTATAAAAAAATCTAAAGTGCCCATAAGTATGCATTCATTATTAGACACAAATTACAACCTTACAACCTACTGTGTTTATTTCATTAAAGTGTTTCTTTTAAACTGGTATTGCCTAAGGTGTATTCTTTATAAAACTTAGAATTTTAAAATACTTTAAGATTCCTTTGAAAGTGTTTTTGCATTGATGGTTTAAATCAGTGGTATCAAACTTTCCTGATCGTATGTGCCCAGAAAAATGGGCAGGGGAAAGGAGGCAGCATGGAACCTCATTTTTTTTTTTTTTTTTTTTTTTTTTTCTTGAGACGGAGTCTCGCTCTGTCGCCCAGGCTGGAGTGCAGTGGCCGGATCTCAGCTCACTGCAAGCTCCGCCTCCCGGGTTTGCGCCATTCTCCTGCCTCAACCTCCCGAGTAGCTGGGACTACAGGCGCCCGCCACCTCGCCCGGCTAGTTTTTTGTATTTTTTTTTTAGTAGAGACAGGGTTTCACTGTGTTAGCCAGGATGGTCTCGATCTGCTGACCTCGTGATCCGCCCGTCTCGGCCTCCCAAAGTGCTGGGATTACAGGCTTGAGCCACCGCGCCCGGCCGGAACCTCATTTTTTTAATGTGTATCTGTGTATATATGTGAGTGCACATGTGTATATGTGTGGGGTTACATGTGTTTTGTATACAGTATATGCGTGAATATGTACGTTTGTACCTTATACACAAAAACAGAAATTAAACAATGGCATAAGCAGCAATATAAATAAAAAATGCTAACATTTTCCTGCCATATTCCAAAATAAACTGTCTTGTGTACTTTGCAGTGTATACGTCCCCACTCTGAGACCACTAGCTCAGGTAAAGTAATAAGCTTCTAAGCCAGACTGCAAAAAAGGGCAAACACTAATACCATCAAAATGAACAGAAGTGTTGAATTCAATCATTTACTTTTAATTTCTGGGAGGCATTACATTTTGGTACTGAATTTCAGGGCTGAAAATACACTGTTCATTGTGTAACTAACCAGGAGACAAAATCCCTAAGATAAACTAGTATTTGACTCACAATATGCCTTTCCCATGTAAGCAAGGACCATGTTTCAAAGATTGATTTTGAAGCTGAAATATGAAATATACTTTTGCAAAGAGTTCCATTCCTCTAGGTCATATGTAAGAATATCTGGTGTATACACAGTATTCATTCATTTATTCATCTATCCCACCAACAGTATTGATTTTCAAACTTCAAAACAAGTTTTATTTGGGAAATTCCTTATTTTGTTAAAGCTACAAGCAAGTTTCTTTCCAAATTACACTTCTAGAGATCTAGCAGTTTCAGAGATCTCAGTGTTCAAAAGTATATTTCGAAATTAACAAGAAAACCAAACCCACACCAAAAGGAAATAGCTTTCAGATTAGTTTGGAATGTACAGTCATTGATTTCAGGTGCCAACAATATTTACTGAGTGCTACACTACACAATCAAAGGCCTCTTTTGCAACCTATCCTTGGGTCATACTGAACTTGCTCCACCCCCACACAAACCTTATTCACACTTTCATGCTTTTGCACATGCTGTTCCCCTCAGCCTGGTAAAACGCTTCAGACTACAAACACAGCTCACCTCAACATGAAACCTTCCCTAACTCACCCAGAGGCTAACAGATCTTTTCGTCTCTAATTCTTCAGTACTTACTTTGACATATTTCTTACCACAATTTCCCGCCATTATCTGTTGATATCTATATTCTGTACTATTCTGTGTTTTAAGAGCGAAAGCATGATTCTCATTTATCTCTGTATTTCCACTTGGTACACAGTAGGCCCTCAAATGCCTTTCAATAAATGCAAATGAACAATGTTGCTACAGAAAAATGTTCCTTCAGCATTTAAATTGAAATACGTAGCATACATCAGTCCCTCACCATGAAGCTACACCCCTTTCCATAAAGACCATTCAACAAACCCCAACAGTATTAATTGTCCTGCTATCTGAGCATCCAGAAACATTTTCACTGAAAAGGATTAAGCTGTAACTTTTTTTTTTTTCTTCTTGAGGAGTTTCACTCTTGATGCGCAGGCTGGAGTACAATGACGTGATCTCGGCTCAATGCAACCTCTGCCTCCAGGGTTCAAGCGATTCTCCTGCCTCAGTCTCCTGAGTAGCTGGGATTACAGGTGCACGCCACCACACCTGGCTACTTTTTCTATTTTTAGTAGAGATGGGGTTTCACTATGTTGGGCAGGCTGGTCTTGAACTCCTGACCTCAGGTGATCTGCCCACCTTGGCCTCCCAAAGGGCTAGGATTACAGGCATAAGCCACCACACCCAGCCTAAGCTGTAACTTTCTGTTTAGATTTGAGTTTCCCATGACAATGAAAAAAGAATTAATACTGAAACAACTTGTTTTAGTTTGAGCTACAAAAACAAATTACCATAGACTGAGTGGCTTATGAATAATAGAAATTTATTTCTCACAGTTCCGGAGGCTGGAAGTCTGAGATCAGGGTGCCAGCATCATTGAGTTCTGGTGAGGACCCTCTTTCTAGGGTACAGGCTGCTGACCTCTTGTTGTATCCTTCCATGGCAGAAGGCAGAGAGAAGCAAGGTCTCTCAGAACGCTTAAAAGGGCATTCATCCCATTCAGGAGGGCTCTGCTCTCATAATCTCATCTAACCCTAATCACCTCCCAAAGACCCCACGTCCTAATACCATCACGATGGTAGGAGCCTCAACGTATATATCTGTTGATATATATATCAACAAACACGCAGTCTATAGCACAATTTTAAGAGGGAAATGTAATCACAGCACTTTGGGAGGCTGAGGCGGGGGCATCACTTGAGGTCAGGACTTCAAGACCAGCCTGGCCAACATAGCGAAACCCTGTCTCTACTAAAACTACAAAAATTAGCCTGGCGTGGTGGCACACATCTATAATCCCAGCTATTCCATAGGCTGAGGCAGGAAAATTGCTTGAACCCAGGAGGTGGAAGTTGCAGTGAGTAAGCCAAGATCGTGCCACCGTATTCCAGCCTCAGTGACAGAGTGAGACTCCATCTCAAAAACAAACAAACAAACAAAACAACCATCTCAAGCCAAACAACAGCAACTTCAAGTAAAAAAAAAAAAAAAAAAAATTAGCATCATAAAGTAGAAATATTTTCATTAAAGTTAGAAACAAGGCCAGGTGCAGTGGCTCACACCTATAATCCCAAGACTTTGGGAGGCCAAGGCAGGCCAATCACTTAATCCCAGGAGTTCAAGACCAGCCTGGGCAACACAGCCAGACCTCCTCTCTACCAAAAAAATACAACAGTTAGATGGGTGTGGTGGCATGCACCTGTAGTCCCACCTACTCAGGAGGCTGAGGTGGGAGAATAGCTTGAGCCCAGGAGGTCAAGGCTGCAGTGAGCTATGATAGCACCACTGCACTCCAGTCTGGGCAACAGAGCGAGTCCCTGTCAGAAAAGAAAGAAAAAGAAAAAGAAAAGAAAGAAAAGAAAAAGAAAAAAGAGGGGAGGGGAGGGTGTTTTGTTTTTAAACATTACAAAGCAAATTGCTATCTAGAGACCTCCTCTAGTAAAGTTATACATCTAGTGGTGTGCTGGTAAATGTGTAACTACCAGTTTGGAGAAGAAAAAGGCTATTTGCAGTGTTTGCCAATTTTTACAGTGTAAATACTCCCATAATGGTCAATTTCAATAATGGCCATGTTTAACAACCAGTTCACTAAATTCCTACCAAAACAACAATCAGCTCTCATGAATCAGTCCAAGCCTGCTCTGGCATCTACAGCTTACATCTGGACAACCATGTGAAGACATATGTGCTGGTAAGAACTACTTTCCTAGATACATTTAAGTGGAAAAAGGCAACAGAAGTATTTATAATTGGGTACTGCCTGTATAAACAACTTTTTAAATGTACATACATACTTATATTTGCATAGATTATCTTTTAAAGAATATTAAAGAAACCTGAACAAGATGTGGAACTGGACTGGATGAGAAACTTTTTTGTTGTTGTTGTTGTTTGAGATGGAGTCTGGCTCTGTCGCCCATGCTGGAGTCCAGTGGCGCAATCTCGGCTCACTGCAAGCTTCGCCTCCTGTGTTCACGCCATTCTCCCGCCTCAGCCTCCCGAGTAGCTGGGAGTATAGGCGCCGGACACCGCGCCTGACACCACGCCCGGCTAATTTTGTTTTTGTATTTTTAGTAGAGATGGGATTTCACCGTGTTAGCCACGATGGTCTTGATCTCCTGACCTCGTGATCCGCCAGCCTTGGCCTCCCAAAGTGCTGGGATTACAGGCGTGAGCCACCGTGCATAGCCGAGAAACTTTTTATTATAAACCCTCTAGTAAGTTGTTTGAGCTATTTTTTTAAATTACTGAATTACTTTTTAATAAAAATTACATTTTTGAAAAAGTAAACACCATTAAATTTTTATTTTTATAATATATCCTTTTCTTGACTACATATCTTTCCTTCTTTGGGGGGGTACTTAAAATAATTCTCACTATATTCAATAACCCCTAGCCAAAACTGGGTAAGTAAGCCAAATAAACTGAAATTAGAATATTTTTTTCATTTTGCTTTTTTCCAAAAAGCAAAACTGCTGTGGTTCAACTTCAAGTCATTTACCAAAACAATTATGTAAGTAATCATTTCACCTACAACTACTTTTAGTTAAAAAAAAATAAATTAAGGCAAGTATGCAAAGCACACTCAGATATCTTCCAACAGTCCAGCATTCATAAATCTACACAGCAAGACCATTTTGCATCTCCCAGTTCTCACGGTTTCATATGGAAATCATCAAGATCTAGTGACTCAGAGAAAAAAAGCAATAATAGAGTGCTGTGGCGCGTCTGCAAAATTTACAGGTCACTAAAAGTCACCCATAGCAACAAGGCTTCTTGTCTCAGGTCTGCAGTGTGTCACATGCCAGACTCCTCAGACTCAACAGGCAGCTCTGCACATCCACAATCAAGGAGCTTGTTTTCCACCCTTCGTGGAGACTGCCCTCTTGTCTAGCTTGACTTCCTCTCCATTTTTAGCATCAGACACACAAGGAAATAAAATTCGTGGTTAGATTGATGTTTCTTCCCCCTGCTCTTTCACCTCCTGCTATGCCAGGAAGTAGTATTAAAGTTCTATCATGTGGTTGTCCAACAGGATACAGGAACGCAGGACCTTCCAACCTGATGACTAGTGAGTGCAGTGTAGAGAGCTGGAGCTGAGGCTTAATTACACAGGGAGTAGTAGCACTGAAGTAAGATCAGGTTGCTGAATCACAAAGGAGGACATTTTGCAACATGTAGATGATATATGTACACTCACATTTAAAAGCATTTTTTGTTTACCATGACAAGCCACTCAACAACAGGAACATAAAATGGAGATCTAAGATGGGAAACGGGAGATTTGTTCTCTCTGTTCTTTTCCACACCCCTCTATATCGAAAGAATTCCCCATTTTCCCCATTATCAACACAAATCTGAAACCATTTGGTAAATATTAAAACAAGAATTAAATCTGAAGGCAGTAAGATCTGGGGAGAAAAAATAACAAACAAGAAATTAAATTAATTTGTGACACCACAAATCCACACAGAATCCAATGGTTATAAGAAACAAGGGCATTATTCCTTAAGACATAGATTTTCATGATATTTGATGATGACGACATTTGCAAAATAGTAATAGATTTCTTCAAAATGTCTGTGAGCTCTTAAGAGTTTCTGAAGTCAAGGTCAATTGAGGCAATAAAATAGAAAATCTAAAGATTTTTCAGCCGGGCATGGTGGCTCACACCTGTAATCTCAGCATTTTGGGAGGCAGAGGCGGGAGGATCACCTGAGATCAGGAGTTAGAGACCAGCCTGGTCAACATGGCAAAATCCCATCTCTACTGAAAATACAAAAGTTAGCCAGGCATAGTGGCATGTGCCTATAGTCCCAGTTACTTGGGACTCAGGAGGCTGAGGAAGGAGAATTGCTTGAACCCATGAGGTGGAGGTTGCAGTGAGCCGAGATCACGCCATTGCACTCCAGCCAGGGCAACAGAGCAAGGCTCTGTCTCGGAAAAAAAAAAAAAGAAAGAAACAAAAAAAAGAAACACTAAAGATTTAAATAGTAACGTATAATTCACAAAATAAATAATTGTATATTAATGTACATTAACTTATGAAAATGCAGGAGACTTCAAATCATAACTTTCAAGATGACCTAAAATGCAAACCACATAAACTAAAACTATAAATTAATGTGGCATTAAGTCAGAATGGCCAGAAGTCACAGTAACTATGAAGTGATATGAAATCAACCCATTTCTTCTAACATATTCTTCATTCAATATTGCTGAAAAGCAAGACCATGCAATCAAAAAATCAAATGTTACAGAAAGAAATGATACATGCTGCAACACATATGGTCTTCAAAACAGAAAAAAACAAATAAGAGCATTTATCATTTTTAGAGTCTGGCATAAGAGATGCAAAACACAAAACAAAACAGCCATGACATTCAGCAAGTATATATGACCAGATTTAAAGGAACTGTTTATTGCTCGATTCAGTTGTAAAACTAATAAATAAATGGTTCAAGCTCCATTTAAAACGAGAGATACAGATGCATTTTTGGCTTTCAATCTCAAGCAGTCAGACCCAGCCAAATATTAATTATTACTACTGCAGGGGGAATGCTAGATCTCTATAAAGTCCACCTTAAGGTGAACATTAACCAAGGTGGTGTTTTACATGGATTAACTGGATTACTTTAAACTGCAGGCTATTATGAGAAATACTAGACAATGTTTAATTGTACACAGCACAAAATCACAAATACCAATAAACAGCTATCGTCGGTAACAGCCAGCCTGACTGACCACACTTACCGTTTTCCACATAGGGATGAAAGGGGAGGACTAGGGCCAGGATGACCCTGCCTCTAGTTGGCTCCAAGACACTTCTGATATCTTTTAACAAAGTCAGGGGCTGATCACAGCGGTCCAGCAAGTTCAGACAGCTGATGACATCATACTGGAACCCTGTATTCTGCCATTCATTTATACCAAGCACTCTAGAAAAATCAGAAATAACTGTATTAACATAACATCTCTCTAAAGACATCTTTAAAAATAACTGAGATGACAGTAAAGGCTTTAACTTTGTCTTCTAAATTAAGTTCAAAATCTTCTGTTATAATTTATGTTTGCAATAATGACATGGCCAGGGAAGAGAAAAATAGCAATCATATTTCTTTTTTTTTTTTTTTTGAGATGGAGTCTCAACTCTGTTTCCCAGGCTAGAGTACACTGGAGTAATCTCGGCTCATGGTAACCTCCACCTCCTGGGTTCAAGTGATTCTCCTGCCTCCACCTCCTGAGTAGCTGAGATGACGGGCAGGCGCCACCACGCCCAGATAATTTTTGTGTTTTTAGTAAAGATGGGGTTTCACCATGTTGGCTAGGCTGATCTTGAACTCCTAACCTCAAGCGATCCGACTGCCTCAGCCTCCCAAAGTGCTGGGATTATAGGCGTGAACCACCATGCCTGGCCCATATTTCTTTAAATTTAACATTTCGCCTATTTCCAAATCTCAACACATATGAAATTTTCTTTACAAGAACTAATCATGTTTAGTAAGTATGAAGATGTAACCTGATAAAGTTATGAAACTAAAACATCAAATTCTTGAATATCAGTATAGAACAAGAGTCCTGCTTTCTACCACTCATTGGAACTTAATCAAAAAATATATCATATAATTAATGTTTTCTACTCCTAGGATCCCTTCTATTCTTAAAAATGGCTTGGGAGTGGTATAAAATAATTTCCATTGATACACTTATGACCTTTGAGCACATTTCTGTTCCCAGGAAAGACATATTTCATACTTGAGAATCTTCATATCTAAATAACTACACAAAAAAGGGCCAGGCACAGTGACTCACACCTGTAACCCCAGCACTTTGGGAGCCCAAGGCGGGCGGATCACAAGGTCAGGAGATTGAGACTATCCAGGCCAACATGATGAAACACCGTCTCTACTAAAAATACAAAAATGAGCTGAGTGTGGTGGTGTGTGCCTGTAATCCCAGCTACTCGGGAGGCTGAGGCAGAAGAATCGTTTGAATCAGGGAGGCGGAGGTTGCAGTGAGCCGAGATCACGTCACTGTACTCTAGCATGGGGACAGAGCGAGACTCCATCTCAAAACAAAAAAAAACAAAAACTATACAGAAAAGATAAAGCCCAGGACATCCTATTAACACTAAGAGCATGGTTTAAAAAAAAAAACCACTCTTGACCCTCAATCTCTCACTTTCATATACACACACAGAACACAGAGAACATTTTCAGTCCTCTACAATGTTATCTCTAGAAAGGGGGAGTTTTTATATCAAGAGTCTTTGTTAGCCACACAATTAGGCAATTTTACAAATTACTTACTCCTGCTTGGTTATACCAATCAGAATGTGGTAGGTGAGACATGTTACGATAGAGACAGGTAAAAAAGGGAACATAAAAAAAGGATCTTTGGTAAACAAGTCTTTAGTAATGTTGAGCAGATACTGTAAGATAGCTCAGAAAATTCTAAAAGTATAATGAGGGCTGTTTTGAAACCCTCATTAGCATAATGATTTTTTTATAGCATTTCTGAATAGCAGAATTTTAAAAACACAAAGCACTTAGTTTCATTTTCTTTTCAATCTATATTTTTGTCAAACTAAAGCCTCTTCCAAATAGCAGCCTAACAAACTTCCAGGGACTAGTCAGATTCCTTACTGGAGCAGGTGTTTCAATGCACTAAATAACTGAAGTAAGTAGGGCATTCTGGCTTCAAAATCACTTTGTTGTACTAAGTCAACTGTAACAGTAATTTTGGAAATTCAATTTAGCTCATTCAAAGAGTTTCCAAACACTTATCAGAAGACTACTTTCAGAACAAAAATGTCATCAATTCCCATTCTAAAAAATGGAAATGAATAAAGAAAGGACTATTTGTATATATTAATGCCGTAGCTAAGCAGCCAATTTAAAGTCATAAATTGTAAAACACAAATTATATATTTGATTTTAAAAAACAAAACAACAAAAAAATCTTATGTCTATCTGCAATGAAGCAGAAGCCAAACATCATCAGCATGTTCCAATTTAAATAATCTCACTAAATCTACCTCAGAATTAGTTTCAGATAGGTAGCCTCTGTGTTGGTAATTTTGGAAGAGAAATATACACTCATAACAGAAAACGATGACTAACACCAAGACAGTTAAATCTATACCTATAGAAGCTCAAGTGCATCCTTATTTCTGTTTTGTGATTTTTGTTTGAAAACTCACTCAGTTCCACTGATGAAGACAAATTGGTTAGCCCCACTAAAACTGCCTATTAGCCCAGGAATCCTAACAAGTTGTCAGAATTTTCCTCTTTCTAAAACATATTTCTAAACCTAGAATGAGGGTATCTATTCAGCGGATTATTATTTTCAAGAAAATGAGTGAATACCTCCAGAAGGATGTAAAATATATTTCTCTTTAGAGAATGATAAAGCAGTCAGGCGTGGTAGCTAACATCTGTAATTCCAGCACTTTGGGAGGGTTGCTTGAGCCCAGGAGTTTGAGACCAGCCTGGGCAACACAACGAGACCCCAACTCTATAAAAAATTAAAAATAGCCAAGGATGGTAGCACATGCCTGTAGTCCTAGCTAAGCTACTTGGGCAGCTGAGGCAGGAGGATGGCTTGAACCAAGAGTTTGAGGTTACAGTGAGCTATGATTGCGTCACTGTACTCCTGCCTGGACGACAAAGCAAGATCCTGTCTCAAAAAAAAGGGCCAGGCACAGTGGCTCACACCTGTAATCCTAGCACTTTGGGAGGCCAAAGCGGGCAGATTACCTGAGCTCCTGATTTCAAGACCAGCTGGGCAACACAGTGAAACCCCATCTCTACTAAAATATAAAAACTTAGCCGGGCGTGGCAGCATGCGCCTGTAGTCCCAGCTACTCGGGAGGTTGAAGCAGGAGAATTGCTTGAACCCGGGAGGCAGAGGTTGTACAGTGAGCCGAGATGGTGCCACTGCACTCCAGCCTGGGCAAAAGGGTGAGATTCCGTCTCCCAAAAAAAAAAAAAAAAAAGGAAAAGATGCTTTGCCATCTCAGGTTGGGAGAGCTCTAAACTTAGGAAATAAGCAATCAGTATTTTGATAAATCCTAAATAAAAAATGAAACACCAACAATATAAAGAAAACGTATTGTCTTGCTGTAAAAATCAAAACCACATCCTTTAGTTTTACAATTGGGTTTTCTGGCATAAACAATGACAACTTGGGAAGATAAAGGAAAAACTGGGCCATTTTCTGTTTATTGACCTATTTTTAAAATACAGAAACTTTAGCTGGGCACAGTGGCTCATGCCTGTAATCCCAGCACTTTGGGAAGCCAAGGCAGGCAGATTACCTGAGCTCAGGAATTCGAGACCAGCCTGGGCAATACAGTGAAACCTCATCTCTGCTAAAATACAAAAAATTTAGCTGGGTGTGGCAGCGTGCACCTGTAATCACAGCTACTTGGGGAGGCTGAGGCAGGAGAATCACTTGAACCCGGGAGGCAGAGGTTGCAGTGAGCTGAGATCGTGCCACTGCACTCCAGCCTGGGTGACAGAGCGAGCCTTCGTCTCGAAAAATTACAGAACCTTTATTTTAAAAGGCATGTTTTGCTCACGCCTATAATATCAGCACTCTGGGAGGCCAAGGGAAGAGGACTGTTTGAGGCCAGGAGTTCAAAACTGGCCTGGTCAACATAGTGAAACTCGTGTCTCCAAACATATGACACACAAACAAAACACACACACACGCGCGCGCACACACACACACACACACACTCTCAAATTAGCCAGATATGGAAGCAGGCACCTGTAGTCCCAGCTACTGAGGAGGCTGAGGTGAGAGGATCACTTGAGCCCAGGAGTTCAAGGCTGCAGTGAGCTATAATCACGCCACCATGCTGTAGCCCAGGTGACAGAGACCCTGTCTCTAAAAATGCACATATTAATTAATAATAAAAAGCCTGTTTTTCATGGCCCAGATATTGAAGAGAAACAGAAAATAGTTCTAATCTCAAAAGGAAGAAAAAACTGTAAAATTAAGCTGAAAGTCTACCTTGCCATCTTGGATTGGGAGACCTCTAAACTTAGGAAATAAAGATACCACTTTCTCGTTAAAACTTCAAACTGCACCAATAGTTACAAAATTTACCACTTTTGTGAAAAGATTTTCACTTCATACTAACATTATGAAAGGAATGCCAATCAGTATGAATTTCCCATGCAGGTCAAACTGCAGGTTTTTGGCTTATGTGCTGTATACAAGGGAAAAAATTAAGCCAAGTATTTTTTATGTGGTAGATACCTTTACATACCATGTACACTCCAGATATATTACTAATTCAAACATCTAAAGTTTCACTGAAAATTCCATTTAGACACTTAGAATAAAAGAAAAAGAAGGCTGGGGTGGTTAATCATCTGAAGATGGGTTTAACACCTTCCTCTTCGACCCACTTCAAAGCATGGATTTTTTAAAGGGGAGGTGGAATCAGATTAGGAATTCAGCCTGACTTAAGCCACTGTTATAACAAAGGTCAAAGCATTCCAAGTTTTGAAATGCCAAATTAATTTCTAACTGAAGGAAAACATGTCAATTATTACTATGCAGACCCACCAGAACCTTATCTGAGACAGACTGCTAAAGCTAAGGGGCTTTCTAATCACTAGGCTCAACTTCCTAATGTCTCTTCCTATAACATCCCTAACAGCAATTCAAACACTGACAGTGATAAGGACTTAAGACGGTTCAAGCTAGGAAGGTCGATTTCCCTAAGCTGTAACTCAACTTCTAAGGCATAGCTGTGCCTGATTATACCAAAAACTACACCTACTCCTTTCCTTCCATATAAAAATCCCACAGAGTATCTGTTCACAGTAATCTTCCCTTCCCCAGGCTAAAAATTTCCATGTTTTGCAAATGCTCAAACCAGTGCTGCTCCAAAAGCTACACTGATGGTGTCTCTAGGGTTAATCTGCAAAAGTAGAAACATGTGGATAGGAAAGTGAGTGATTACATAATTCTTTCTCCTTTCTCTCTAAGGCTAACTAGACTTCCAAAAATATCACAGAGAAGGAGGCTGACTCCAGCTCTACCTCCCCCATTCTGCACTGAGCCAAGAGACAGAAATCTCCCAATCAATAAATTATACTGAAATAAGAATACCCTTCCTCTGGCTGGGTGCGGTGGCTCATGCCTGTAATCCCAACAAATCTTGGGAGGCCAAGGCAGGTGGATCACGAGGTCAGCAGTTTAAGACCAGCCTGGCCAACATAGTGAAACCCAGTCTCTACTAAAAATACAAAAAAAAATTAGCCAAGCATGGTGACGTGTGCCTATAGTCCTAGCTACTCAGCAGGATGAGGCAGGAGAATCACTGGAATCCAGGAGGTGGAGGTTTCAGTGAGCCAAGATCACGCCACTGCACTCCAGCTTGGGTAACAGAGTGAGACTTCATCTCCAAAAAAAAAAAAATTACCCTTCTTCCTAGTCTTTCAAGCTCCAGATGACCTTAAAACCAAAATTAACACTGATGACTATATATTAAAAGCAAAACAAAACAGAAAATAGCAAGTATTGTTAAAGAGTGGAGAAACTGGAACCCTTGTACTACATTGCTGGTAGGAATGTAAAATGGTGCGGCAGCAATGGAAAAGTATTGCAATTCGTCAAAAAATTAAACCCAGACTCAGCCATGTGATCCAGCAACTCCACTTCTGGGTCTATACCCAAAAGAAGAACAAGTAGGGGCTCAAGTAGGTATTTGTACACCCATGTTCATAGCAGCATTATTCACAACAGCCAAATGGCAGAAACAACCCAAGTATCCACTGACAGATAAATGGGTAAACAAAATGTGGTACATGCATACAATGAACTATTACTCATCCTTAAAGAAAATTTTGGGCCAGATGCGGTGGCTCACACCTGTAATCCCAGCACTCTGGATTACTTGAGGTCAGGAGTTCGAGACCAGTCTGGCCAAGTAGTGAAACGCTATCCCTACTAAAAATACAAAAAAATTTAGCCAGGCATGTGGCGTACGCCTGTAATCCCAGCTACTTGAGAGGCTGAAGCAGAAGAATTGCTTGAACCTGGGAGGTAGAGGTTGCAGTGAGCCGAGATCACGCCACTGCACTCCAGCCTGGGCAACAAGAATGAAACTCCGTCTCAAAAAAAAAAAAAGAAAGAAAGAAAATTTTGGCCCATGGTACAACATGAGTAAACCTTGAGTAAACCTTGAAGACATTATGCTACATGAAATAAGCCAGTCTCAAGGAGCTAATGTATATAATTCCTCTTATACGAGGTACCCAGAATAGTCAAATTCATAGACAAAGTAGAATGGTGGTTGTCAGGGGTTAGGAGGAGCGAAAAATGGGGAGTTACTGTTTATTGGGTACAGAGTTTCCATTTTGGAAGATAAAAAATTCTGGAGATGAACAGTGGTGATGATTGTACAACGATGTAAATGTACCTAATACCACTGAACTGTACACTTAAAAATAGTTAAAATAGTAAATTCTATGCTATGTATATTTTAACACTACTTAAAAAAAATTTTTTTTTGAGAATGCCAGATTCTTATTAGGGAAGAAGTCCCTTCTTCTGATCTGCCTTTTCCAAGCTATCTCTCGCTAGTCCTTTTCTTCCTATAGTGCCAACCCCTCTGCTCCAGGAAAATACTGCCACCAGAAGATTATTTCTCTATATTTCCAGCTACTTATGTATTACATGATTTTTTTTAAATTCCTAATCATGGAAGATCATATTTGATTTGTATCCTTTAAATAATAAACTTTCAAGAAAAAATTCATCTGAAACCAAAAAATATACCCCATGTCTAAAAATTATACCTGTATTTCTTTTTCTGAAGCTGCCATATCATAGTTTCAGAAAGCTCAGTGGCATAGATTTCTTCAAAATGAGGGCTCATGATTTTTGTGACTTCTCCATCTCCAGCACCTAAATCAAGAAGTCTGTGGGTTTTCCAGTCTGGATTAATTTTAAGCAGTCTCTGAAATTGATCTGGTGAAAACACAAACATTGAGCCTCTTCCTAGCAACCTGAAAAAAAAAAAAAGGACAAAAATCGAAGTGTCTATGCAAATTAACCACCCCTATGCAAATTAATACACATACAAAGTGAATATAGTGACTCAGCACCAACAACCATAATCACTTATTACATGGTTAAGTTTTTTTTTTTTTAGACAATGTCTCACTCTGTTGCTCAGGCTGGAGTGCAGTGGCACGATCTCGGCTCACTGCAACCTTCGCCTCCTGGGTTCAAGCAATTCTCCTGTCCCAGCCTCCCAAGTAGCTGGGATTACAAGCGTGCACCACCACACCTGGCTTATTTTTTGTATTTTTAGTGGAGATGGGGTTTCACCATGTCGGCCAGCCTGGTCTCGAACTCCTGACCTCAGGTGATCCACCCGCCTCAGCCTCCCAAAGTGCTGGGATTACAGGCGTAGGCCACTTTTTTTTTTTTTTTTCCTGAAACAGAGTCTCACCGTGTCGCCCAGGCTGGAGTGCAGTGGCGCGATCTCTGCTCATTGCAAGCTCTGCCTCCTGGGTTCATGCCATTCTCCTGCCTCAGCCTCCCGAGTAGCTGGGACTACAGGCGCCCACCACCACACCTGGCTAATTTTTTGTATTTTTAGTAGAGACCAGGTTTCACCGTGTTAGCCAGGATAGTCTTGATCTCCTGACCTCGTGATCCACCCGCCTCAGCCTCCTAAAGTGCTGGGATTACAGACATGAACCACCGCGCCCAGCCAAGATATTATCTTTTATATCATTTCTATGATTAGAAGACAAAGTTAATAAAATAAGAAAATGCCTCCAGATACCATTTGTCTTTGGAGTTGCAAATAATGTCCCAAGAAAGCATGGGAAGAGGGAAATAAAAGGTGGAAAGGGGAACGGATGACAGGGGAAGGAAGAAGAAATAAGTAAGAGATGAATGTGAAGAACTGAAGTCAAAATAGGAAGGAAAAGTGGAAGGAGTAACAGAAAACATGTTTATCAGCTGAAAAAGATGACATGCTAACACAGCTAGACCACAGTAGCAGAGAAACCAAATAGGAAAAAAAAGTGATTTCAAATATGGAATTAAACCATGGATCAGGAAAAAAAGAGCTTTAGTATGATAGATTTTTAAGAGACACTAGAGAAAAGAGGGAAAAGAGTGGTCCTTGTGATGTCGGTTAATATGCATTAAAGTAGATTCATATTTATGTCAGTTTATATGGTTACAACTGTCTGGGTCCTATTATTTCTAAAGGTCCTAGAAAACACTCAAAACCATAGTAATGCCATTGAAAAAAGAGACTGAGGGGAGTTTAAATGGAGATCAAAGAGAAAAGCAACTATAGGTCCAGCCAAGTCTCATGGATGCATCACCCTGGGAAATAAAATGCACTCCCTATTTAGGACTTGTTTTCTAGCTCTGAAATTCTAGTTTATCTAGGGCAGGGATTCTCAACCCTCCATTAAGCAGCAGAACCCTTTCTTTAAATGAAGTGGAACTCACAAACAATATAAGATCCTAAGAGAGCAGCTGCTGTTCGAATGAGGTTGGGAGCCCAGGAGCTGTGGCCAGCCCACTTCTAGGCCTTTCTCTGCAGCCTGAAGCAGTTCCTGAGGCACTTCCTCCTCAGACTCTGGAAAACAGTCTGGGGACCACTGGTCTAGGAAATGGCAGGCAAACCTGTTCTGTACTGCTGCTCTCTGGAAACAATCATAAGTTACATAATGTTTGCTGCTATACGGTGGCTGGAAAGATGCATGCAACATGGTGCCCAACGTAAGACCAGTTTTAGGAAGAAATACGAACAATGGAGCTCATGTAACAAAGTCCCCCTTCCTTTTCCCATTATGGCCATAGGAAAGTTTAACCAAGTTTACAGTAAATCTTCTGCCCCACAGAAATGCTAGAAAATTGGAGAGAGAAAGACCTCAGAGACCACTAAACGTGATGCTACCGACTACAACTGCTTACTAAAGACAATCACGTCTCATAAAAGACAAGTTGTTTTAATCCTCAGTTGTTCATATATTACAGTAAGAAAACAGCAAATCTGAACTTGCTGAAGTAGTTGTACAAAATTTAACACAGAAACCAGAGTCACAGCAGAAAGAGGCTACTGGCAGCATGGCTGAGGGGAGGTGAGTTTCACTCAAATACTGATGCTGACTTGCCACAGGACCAAAAGTAAGTCACAAAACAGTCATTTTGCTTAAATTTTCCCAGAGCATGCTTCCCAAGCCATCTCCTTGGGATGTGAGGAATCTTGACATGATCATTATAAAATTCTAGAACTAGAGGTCACCTGAGCTCAGAGCTCACAAGTTCATCTGACTGGTCTACATTTAAAGGCACCAGAGGCTGGGCATGGTGGCTCACGTCTGTAATCCCAGCATTTTGGGAGGCCGACGTGGGAGGATCTTTTGAACCCAGGAGTTTGAGACCAGCCTGGGCAACATGGTGAAACCCCGTCTCTACAAAAAATACAAAAATTAGCCAGGCACAGTGGCATGAGCCTCTAGTCCCAGCTACCTGGAAAACTGAGGAAGGAGGATTGCTTGAGCCTGAGGAGGTCAAGACTGCAGTGAGCCATGACTGTGCCACTGCACTCCAGCCTAGGCAATAGAGTGAGACCCTGTCTCCAAAAAAAAAAAAAGAAAGAAGGCACTAGAGAGAGAGGGGAAGGACTGTCCTATTTCCAAAGAACATGAGCAACAGAGGCTCTACAAAAAGATTAACACTGTCAAAAAATAAATCAAAACAGATCAAGCCCAGTGTTTATCAACCAGGATGAATTTTGCCCTCTAGGGGGCAATGGGAGTAGACAGGAGAGTTTCCAGTAATCACAAGGACCTGGGGGTACTACTACTGCCATTCAGTGGGCAAGGCCAGAAAAGTTAAGACTTCCTGCAGTGTGGGGGGCAGTCTCACACAATGAAGAACAGTCTCACCTAAAATACCAAGCCTAGTACAAAGTTTCCCATAAACACAAACCGTGAAGAGATATGACCTTCTAATTTGGGTTTAACTTTAGTGTTTAATAACCATCCTAGGTTCTCTGGTCACAATCTAAGTTCTCTCTAGACTTAAGAGTCTATGAAGAGGTGTGCCTCTTCCTTATAAAATAAACTCTGGAACATCTATTAAGTCTTTCCTTACTTAGCCTTCTCCTTTCCAGCATAAAGGAAGTTTGGTAAGTATCTTAAAGTAATTCCAGACAATACCACCGTAATGATTTCTGTGAGAGATGGCTACCTGTAGTAATAATCTCCCACTGCCATGGCTGGAAAGTATTGATGGGCCCTAAATTTAATTTTTAGTTGAGAATAGGACACAAGGCAAGAGGGATTGAAAGCAGGGTAGGTTTCAGAAGAAAAAAGCAGAAGAGTTTTAAGTAAGGGAAGCCAAAGGGGTTTACTAACTGTATTGCGTCTTTGATCAAACTGTGAAATTCTAGAGCAGGGAATTTTAACCAGGGTCTTATGGGTAGAGGAAAGGGGAAATAAAAGTTTGAAACCCCCAAAATCATACATAAAATGTTGAATGTAAGCACTTTTTGAAGAGAGGATTCCTACCTTTTATCACTTTCAAAGAGCTACAGGACTCTAGAAAGGATAAGAATCTCTGCTACAGTGACTCATCAGAATTCCAAAGGAAGAATAAATGGTATAGAACACAAATTCAATATAACCAATTTAAGGAACAAAATGTCAGACCAAGTTGTATCAACTCAACTACCCATATAAAAATAACAACTGCTTGCCAAAGCAAACGTATGGCAATTTCACATAAACAATGAAGAAAATCAACTGAGAAATCTTGAGAAATGGCTTGCAGTGCCTAAAAACATATTTAAGGACCAGATGATACACTGGGGATCCAGACAGTCAGTAGAAACTGGCTCCAAACCTCAAGGGAAAAGAAAAGTGGGCTCAACCAGTGGTCTGAGTGGTCCAACGAGGCTTTTTAAGCATTGAGTCTATTGCTTTTCTCTTTGGCATTTTAGAGTCTAGGTCCTTAGGAATGCCTGAAAATATGGCCAAGAAAGGACTGGAAAATCAAAACAAAACAAAAAACTCGTAAAGCTTTTTCTATGGATATATATGAGGGAACCACTCTGGGGACAGAGAATTCCACAATAAGTTTATAAAATTCTGGTGAACCTAGACATTATTTAAGAACAGATGCAGGACTCTTCACTCAAAATAAGCCATCACCCATTGTTGGACTAATTAGATCTCCCAAAAACAATTTGCTACTTCGAAGTATGTTTAAGGCAAAGATCTTTACTTTTCAGCCTAAGGGTGTAAAGCCCTCAGCTTCAGGGCTTGGTTCCAGGAGTCTTACTACTTTGTGGTCCAGAACCAGCAGCATTCAGCATCACTGGCATCGTCTTAAGAGCTTGTTAAAAATGCAGACTCTCCAGGTGCAGTGGGTCCCACCCATAATCCCAGCACTTTGGGAGGCAGAGGTGGACTGATCAGTTGAGGTCAGTTAGAGACCAGTCTGGCCAACATGGTGAAACCTCATCTCTACTAAAAATACAAAAATTAGCCAGGTGTGGTGGTGCACACCTGTAATCCCAGCTACTTGGGAGGCTGAGGCACGAGAATCGCTTAAACCCAGGAGGCGGAGGCTGCAGTGAGCCCAGATCACGCCACTGCACTCCAGTCAGGGCAACAGAGCAGGACTGTGTCAAAAAAAAAAAAAAGAAGACTCTCAGGCCTAGCCCCTGACCTACGAACTCATAATCTGCATTTTAACAAGATCCCCTGGTGATTCCTACGTACATCAAAGCCAAGAAGCACTACCCTAAGTAACTCCCGCTATGAATACACATACTAATGAGGCTGTCATGTTATGGTGAATTTAAAGGGCAGAATCACAGAAAGATAAAACGATGGACTAACTGCCAAGGTTCTGACTAGTAGAAGTATTGTAGCTCAGGTAGTCAACATGCTGAACAAGATAACTTTTCTTTTTGTGTTTTTCCTTTTGTAAACCTAAGGATAAAGAAAAAAAATAAATGTCCAAGATTCACTTACCCATTGATAGATGTTCTAGACATAAACAGGCTAAAAACAGATGACACAAAAGAATGATATAATTGGATAAATAGCCAGCCCGATTTCTCAATGCTGTTGTTTAAGAAGATCTGTGTTCCTTGATCAAGGTAACTCTGAACAAAGACAGCCTGGAGTGATTCGCATAATTTCTCTCTGTTGCACACATACCACTAAAAAAAAAAAAGAAGAACAAAAATTAAAACACATAACCAAAGTGTCACCTAAGAAATCCAAAAACAAAAAACCAGAAGACTAAATTGAATCTAAGATTTCCAAATATTACCTACCATCTCATGATACTCTGAGAACAATCATTTCTTATACTCATATAACCTATAAAATATAAAGCACTTCTTCAGACATGACTTCTCATTTCATTTTCTTACAGCCCTCAAGGTAAGTAGAGTGGGTGAGGGAAGGGTGGAGAGGCTTTTGGGTCATTCAGCTTAGTAGGCAGCAGAACAAGACCATAGCTCAGGCACTCGGACTCCCAGCCCAGTGCTTCAGTCACTGTATCCCTGAGATTTAGAAAGCTCTCCTGGCCTCTCTTTCACTGAGATTCAACATCAGAAGGCAAACAGCTGGCAGTATCCTTGCTTTTAGATAAGAAAACAGTCACATAATCCAATGCCTTAACTCAAAACCACCCAACAAACCCAAATAGCAAAGTAAGCAACAGAATTTAACACTCCAGTGACCAGATTAAGTTGCCTTTCTTCTTGTGGGCTATTTAAAAGAGATCTTTAGAAATCTTGAGGTGTGCTTTACAAATAGGTCATATGACATTCCTACAGAGGCAACATGTGCTCAAGAAAGATTAAGAAGTTACTTAAGGTCATACTGCAATCAATGAGAAGACCAAGTAGTAACATGCTAAGACCCAGATTTCCAGGAATTGGCTCTACCCAGAATCCACATTCTAGAACAAAATTCAAGAGCTTCACCTACAGATGAAATTTATAATCTTTCATAATAAATGAGTTAGCATACCAGAGAGGTGGGGAAGCAGACTGTGTATCAGCTTTAGTGTCAGCCCCCAGTCAAGTCCCGGCTCTGCCCTTCCTATGTGAGCTCAGACAAATCACTTAATCTCTGAGCCTCCATTCATTTGTAGACTAGAGACATCACTGGTGTCTATCTATCCTGGTAGGGTACTACAAGGATTAAATAAGATAATGTAGGCAAGTCCTCAACATAACACAAAGCACATGGTGAGAATCCTACAATAATAATAGCAATGAGATTCCTCTAACATGGCCTGAGAAATAAGAGTAAGACCCTTAGGTACAGTGATGAAACTACAAAGTATATCAGTTACTATTAACCCATTGTCTGTCATGAAACACAAATTTTTCCCAGTCAACCGGCCAAGAGTAATTTGCTTCCCCCTGACAAATATGACCTTTTATCAGCGGTAGACGTCCCATAAGCGCATGCACAATTGGTGGACCAGCTTTACAGTCATCCTAAGCTTACTAAATGTTCAGTGAAATCTTAAGTAACATTCCCGATGCTAACGTTAAAAGGAACTAGTTACAAATCAACACAAAGAGACACATTAAATCTCAGAGATTAATCATTTTACAAACTCTGTTCCCTAAATTGGGTAAACCAAGCCTTTCCAGTTGTGGACTGATTTGTGCTAATTTGCCATTTCATCACAGTTATCAAAACTGCTTGGACTTCATATATAAAACTATTTTTATTTTTCCTACTCTATATGACAAGCTAGGAAGCTTTTTACATTCACTGCCTACATTTTTTTCCCTCGGTCTGAAAATGTTCTCGCTTAATGATTTTCTAATTCTTAATACTTATTGTGCCTGAAGTTATGCTCCAGTGCAGGTCATAAACCGTTTTTTATTATACTCATGACCTCCTGGTGCACGTTCTGAACTCTGTAATATGGAGGCCACTCTGACTTTTATTTATTTTTTATTCTCTGAAATGGCTAATCAAGATGAAAGCCATCACCTTGATAACAGGCAATCAGGTGCATTCTATTAATGTGGATGAGAAGTCATTCAAGTGAAACAGAGAAGCTAAGAATTCCTTGGCATCCACTTGTAAATGGACTAGAACAACAATAGATTCTGACTTCCAGAACCAAGCAGGAACTGGCACCATTAACTGCAAATAGTGCTTTCAAGCACCAAGAGGAAAACTCAAGTTTTTAATAGCATTTTTCTTAATTCATCAACATTAACACGTGTGGTTGAACCTTTACTGTCACACAGGTCTTTCAGGAAAGAAACTGCCTATTGAACAGAATGTGCTACAGAACAAAAACAGAGCAAAGCTCTTCTCTGTAAAAAGAAAGGTGAAACGTATGTCCTTTCTGACCATTTGCATGACACAAATGTCGATTTCACAGCAGCATTGCCAGAAAGTGAAAACAAGTCAAACGTCCATCAAATAGTGGATAAACAAGATGTGATCATAGATTCATAGAAAATAATAGCGTATTCTGCCATACAAAGGAATGAAGCACTACTTCATGCTCCAACATGGATGAACCTTGACAACATTATGCTAAGTGAAATAAGTCAGTCCACAAAAGACCGCATACCGTATAATTCCACTTCTGTGAAATGTCTTGAATATGCAAATTCAGAGATAGAAAGTAGATGGCAGATTGTGGCTGCCAGGGGCTGGGGAGCTGGGACAATGTGGAGTGGCTGCTAATGGACATGAGGTTTCTTTTTGGGGTGATGAAATGTTCCAAAATAAATACTGGTGATGGCTGCAGAATGCTGTGATTATACTAAAAATCAATGGATTGCACTCTTCAAAAGGATACATTTCATGGTATGTGAATTATATCCCAATAAAACTGTTTTTTTAACACACACACACACACACACACACCCCTCCCTAAATATGTAGGTGGCAGTTAGAGCTTCCAGAAATTAAAAGTGGCCTGAAAACGTAAGTAACTTAGCAAACCTCTTAAAATACAAATTTTAAATGCAAATCTGATCACATCACTACCCTGCTTAACAGGAACCTTACGATAACATTCAAAATGCTTAATATGGCTTACAAGGCCCTACACGATTTTTGTTCATTCTATGTCACCAGCCTCACCTCATGACATTCCCTACCAACCCATGACCCCTGGACCCTCACTCCATCACACTGCTCCAGCCCTTCGTTCTTTTTTCTGGAAGGCCCCTTTCCCGTGGCTGTCTCACATGGTATTTGCTCTGCCCCCCACAATTCCCACCACCTAAACCACTCTCTCTTCACCTGGTTCGTTCAACTTCAGCCTAAATATTTCCTAGGTATATTTTCCTTCAAAAAGAAAATATACCTAGGAAAGGCTAGGCTAGGCCCCCTGTTCTAATACCCTTTCATACATCCCATTTGTCCCTTCAGTAATATTTACAATCTCTGGATTGAATAATTGTAGACAACTGCATATTCAGTGCCTATCTTCCTAGGTAGACTGAGAGCTTCATAAAGGCAGAGAAAATGAATGGCTTCAGTGCCTGGCACAGATACAGACAAACAATAAGTGTTCATCTACAGGCAGTCTAAACAGATAGAATTTGGAGTTTCTAACAAAATCCTAGAGGAAACATAAGGATAACCACAGAGACCACTGCCATGGGGTTTCTGTCAATTTCTGAAACTCTGCAAGGCCTTGCTTAAACCTAATTTTGCAAACAGTGGTTAAAGCTACCCACTCACCACAAAATTACATTACCACAAGCAAGGAAACAAGCGATGAAGGAAGACACCAACTGAGCACCTATCATGCACCAGGCACCAAGCCAAGTGCTTTACATTTCATTTACCACCTTGCAACTTCTGAACAAATGGGAAGCCTAGGGTCTCTAAGCAGCTCCAGCTGATTCAAGCTCCTGCTCCAGGTACCCGTTGTTTTATAAGCGTTTCTTTCAAAGAAGCTTCTCTTCACTTAACTCTACCCAGTGTGTCTGCTAAAGAAAAGAAAGCAGGACTATCCTGCCAATTAAACAGAACTAGATGTGTGTAGAGAAAAGATAACCTGGTCTAGATAGTAACGGAAGTCCTGTAAGCCAGGGTTTCTCACCCTTCACACTACTGACATTTGGAGCTGAATGATCCTCTGTTTCACGGGCTGGCCTGCACATTGTAGGATGTTTAGCAGCATTCCTAGCACTTACCCATCAGGTTCCAGTAGCACTACCCCAAGGGACAGCCCAAAATGTCCCAGACATTGCCAAATGTCCCCGGGAGGCAAAACTGCCACTGCTTGAGAACCCATACATGGACTTACCCACAAAATGTCACTGTACTGACTCCAGTAATGTTTCCCACTATCCCAGCTTAACTATGGTCTAGGGACTCCAGCTGACTGAATTAAAAGATGGACTCGATTGCCTCAGGGAACCTACATTCCAGAGTGAAAATAAAATCAGAAACCAAGGGAAACAAGTAATGTGACTATGATCTTGAAGAGGAGCTTCACAGCCTTAAAGGAGCAGTCACCTTGCCCTTAAGGTGAAATACCAAGGAGAGAGAAAATCTGCAGGAACCCCTGTAACCCAAAGGGCAGGCCTCCTGGTTTCGCCTCTCTCCAGACAACCCAGCTTAGATAGAAAGCTATGCTGAGCTCACAGCACTGGGTGGCTTGTCTGTAGGCTCCCATGTACTTTCAAGCAGGTGAGTTATTTGTTTTTGTTTGTTTGTTTGTTTTTGTTTTTTTGAGATGGAGTCTCCCTCTGTCGCCCAGGCTGGAGTGCAGTGGTGTGATCTTGGCTCACTGCAACCTCTGCCTCCTGGGTTCAAGTGATTCTCTCGCCTCAGCCTCCCAAGCAGCTGGGATTACAGGCACCCACCACCCCACCAGGCTAATTTTTGTATTTTTAGTAGAGACGGGATTTCACCATGTTGGCCAGGCTGGTCTCAATCGCCTGACCTCAGGTGATCCACCTGCCTCGGCCTCGCAAAGTGCTGGGATTACAGGTGTGAGCCGCCGCGCCCAGCCGCAGGTGAGTTCTTTGAATGTGTGCTCCTCAAAGACTACAGAAACAAAGGTGCACAGGCAAGAACAAAGTACTATGCTCTTTAAATTCACACACTGACAGGACTACGTGCCCGCCCTACTGTGAGGCTGGACTCCTTGGCTGGAGCCTATCATATCTGAAAAAGCATCTTATTAGCATCTGCCTTTAAAGCTCACTCAAATGTTGTTCGATCTAAATAAACAAGGGAATCTTTTAAATGACAAACTCGAATCAAATGAGAATGATTACATTCAGCCATCTGCTGATGCCAAGTACAGAACAGGATGTGATAACTAAACATAACATCTAAAAATTACAGTAAATAGCAATATTCTCCCTACTGGCAACACAACTGCAAAGACACTAACAATTGGCCAGGTAGTAAACAGCCAAATCAGGTGGCTGCCAGGCGTTCTGAATGCATGTCTGACAGTATTCGCCAAAGTGATTAAATATTAGGTCATATTGTGTTAAAAATTTCCTGGCTGGCTACGGTGGCTCACACGTGTAATCCCAGCACTTTGGAGGCCAAGGTGGGCAGATCACTTGAGGTCAAGAGTTCAAGACCAGCCTGGCCAACATGGTGAAACCCTGTCTCTACTAAAAATACAAAAATTAGCCAGGCGTGGCGGCAGGCACCTGGAATCCCAGCTACTAGGGAGGTTGAGGCAAAAGAATCACTTGAACCCGGGAGATGGAGGTGGTAGTGAGCCCAGATTGTGCCACTGCACTCCATTCCGGGTGACAGAGCAAGACTCTGTCTCAAAAAAAAAAAAAAAAAAATTTCATTAAGCCCATGAACTCCTCCTAACATTTACATAACCTTGGTTGATGAATCACTCGTTCAAAGCAGGAATGCAATTTTCCTATAAAATTATATTTGCTAATCAGACCAAAGAATATGGTTAAAAGTTTTTCTGAAATTATTTTTGGAGTTTATCAACTAATCAAACATGTGATATATAACATATCCAAAATACAACATTCCCAAAATACAAAGGATTTAAGCACACTAGCAGAGTCAGAAAGACATTTTAAAAACTGACTGGTTTTAGATAATGTGGTATAATAAAAAATACATATTTGGTCTTTGTCCCAGGTTCCTAATAGAGTTCCTAAAACCCTTGGAGAATCTCAGGATGATAAGGATATCTTTTGTATGCTAACAAGATGACTCCTGATAGGGGTGGGAGACCCAGATAGCTTCAGGATGGGGACCAGGCTGTGGGTACAAGGTTCAAACTTTCAGCCCCACCTTCCAATCTCTAAGGATGGGAAAGGAGTTGAAGACTGAGTACAATCATGCCTATGTAATGACACCCCTAAACTACGGGGTCCTGGCAGCTTTTGGGTTGCTGAATACATTGATATGATGGTTGGGTGGCTCATCGGAGGAAAGAGAAACTCTACACCACCTCCTACACCTCACCCTATGCACTTCTTCCACTTGGCCGTTCCCCGATTGTATCCTTTGTAATAAACCAGTAAACCTAGGTGGGTTTTTTAAATTATTATTTTGAGACGGAGTCTCGCTCTGTCGCTCAGGCTGGAGTGCAGCGGCATGATCTCAGCTCACTGCGACCTCCGCCTCCAGGGTTCAAGCGATTCTCCTGCCTCAGCCTCCCCAGTAGCTGGGACTACAGGCGCCTGCCACTACGCCCAGCTAATTTTTTGTATTTTTAGTAGAGATCAGGTTTCACTGTGTTAGCCAGGATGGTCTTGGTCTCCTGACCTCGTGATCCACCCACCTCAGCCTCCTGAAGTGCTGGGATTACAGGCATGAGCCACCGCACCCAGCTAATTTTCTGTATTTTTAGTAGACACCAGGTTTCACCATGTTAGCCAGGATGGTCTTGATCTCCTGACCTTGTGATCCACCCACCTCAGCCTCCCGAAGTGCTGGGATTACAGGCGTGAGCCATTGCACCCCTAAGTATTTTCCTAAATTCTATGAGTCATTCTGTTATAGGAAATTATGGGGTGGGGTGGGGTGGGGTAAGGTGAAGGTAGAGTTGTGGGAACTCCCAAATTTGTAGTCAAGTTGGACAAAAGCACTGGTAGCCTGGGGACCCAGGACTTGCAGCTGGCCTCTGAAGTGAGGGCAGTCTTGTGGGACTGAGCCCTTACCTCTGTAAAGTGTGATCTTAACTCCAGGTAGTTAGTGTCAGAACAGGATTGAACAATTAAACACCCACTTGGTGATGGAAAAATAGAGAATGGCTGATGTCAGGAAAAAAAGACAACACATGTAAGAATCTTTTTTCAACTTTAAGCCTTACAAAAAGCATGCACAAACCAGATAAAGGCCAGAACTTCAAGCAGCTGTCCTATTCTCATCTAATTCACAAACTGCAAAATCTTCAACTAGCATTGTGCACACAGCTACCTAACTTCAGTGTCCACACAGAGTCCTCAATAGAATGAGGGCAGTTTCCTATTCAGAAGGTAAGCCTAGGCCAGGAGCAGTGGCTCACACCTGTAATCCCAGCACTTTGGGAGACTGAGGCAGGAGGAATGCTTGAGGCCAGGAGTTTGAGAGCAGCCTGAACAACATGGCAAGACCCTGTCTCTACAAAAAATTTAGAAGCTACTCAGGAGACCAAGGCAGGAGGATCTACTGAGGCCAGCAGTTTGAGGCTGCAGTGAGCTATGATCGGGCCACTGCATTCCAGCCTGGGTGACAGAGCCAGAACCTGTTTCTAAAAAACAACAACAAAAAAAAATGAAGGCAAGCCTATTTTTACCACACCACAGACAACACAAGGTTTACTAGGAGGGGCATCATAAAGCAGGAGAAAATGTGTTGCCTTGAAACCAGACAAAGCTAGGTGCAAAGCCCAACTCTATCATCCATTAACTCTGCGCTATTGAGCAAGTATCTTATCTCTCTCAGCCTCACTCTTCCGTATGTAAAGTGCGGATGATACCACCAACCTCCAAGAGTTCTATGAGGACCAGTGGGGATAACATATTTGAAGTGCCTGGCACACAATAGAAGGCCAGTAACTGTTCATATTTCCTTCCCCTTTCTCTCCAAGGCAAGGGCTGGTCAGAGGAGAAGTGCAATTCAAGGGAATGCCTAAAAACCACACTGTAAGTCCGGGCATCCAGCCACTCTCAAAAGAAATGGGTAATCAAAGACCCAAGGCATTCAGTGCTACCAAAAACAATCAGAAAAGCTCCACTGCTCAGGGTCTATGAACACAGAATCTTTTCTGAGTTGGCCAGACCAACTCCATCAACAGACCTTGACAGCTAAGGATTCCAAATTCACATTCTAAGATTTTACAATGCAATCAACTCAGTCCAGACATTTCACCATAGACACCTTGCATTTAAGCACAGCACAGGAGTAAATATTCAGACCATTCACCATTTTCCCACAAACAATATAAACCCAACCCATAACCTGTTTATGTGAGATTTCAATGTGTAGAGTGACAGGCACCCTCATATCCATGAGGGGAATCAATTAAAACAGATTAAATTGCTTCAGCTTTGACTTAATAACAAATTACTGACAATCCTCATTGCAAATACTAAGTACTCACTCCCTGTAGGACAGGATAATCCTAAAATTTTAACAAAGCTTCAGAGGGTCTACACAACAGAGCTTTTTACTGGACGCCATTAGGGTCTTCTAGGGCACCTCCAAAGAGAAACATAAAGACTCCTGGTATATCCAGCACAAGAAAGAGATCGTAACATTCTGTGAAATTGAAGCAAACACTTGTTGGGGTTTCAACACAGATTATGAGGAAGGAGAGAAATCCTTTCCGAAGTCTCTTGGTATTCAGCTGCAAAGGCCTCCAGACTCTCGAAGGCAGTTCAGAGGAGGACACCAATCCATCACTGTCTGTCCGGCTTAGCTGGCTGACTATCCTTGAAGCATTGTTAACTCATGCCTGACTCCAGTCTGCCTCCACAAGGTAAATGAGGGGTAAAGGGACAGGAAACACTCCGTCCTTTAGCACAGTGTTTGGCTCTGGCTAGGCTGTCCAAGTATTTTTTCATTTGGGGGAAAAAAAGGATTTTAATTCTTTCTTGAATTCATCATCACTTGTGGCATAGCACAGTTCTGAGCTTATATAAGAAAGTGAAAAAATAAGTCACTCCTATACACATACTTGCAATTTTAAGTTACACCTTAATAAGTCTGGATATTTAATGTTATCTGTGCTTTTAAAACACCTTGCAGTATGTCACCTGGAGAAATCGTTGTGGTTTGGTTCAACGAGTTCTATAACAATTTTTTCACTCCATCAATTGAGAAGCTATTGAACGGCTATTATTACCAAGAACCTGGGGCCTACGGGTCCTTTCATAGTTTCAGTAGCTCCGTAATAGATGCATTAACTTTAAGCACTAGGTGCAATGCAACAAAAAGAATAGATCCTAAGTTTTTTATTGTTGTCTTTTTAAATTCTGAGTCTGCCAACATTGAAAAGTGACAATATCTACTAGTTTCTCACTGCCTGCCTCTATTTCTTCCCAGAGAGTCAATCTACCCACCCTGCAACCTGTGATTAAGAATATGCTGTTGGAGGCTGGGTACAGTGGCTCACTCCTGTAATCCCAGCATTGTGGGAAGCCGATGTGGGTGGATCACTGAGGCCAGGAGTTCAAGACAAGCCTGGTCAACATGGTGAAACCCTGTCTCTACTAAAACTACAAAAAAATTAGCCGGGTGTGCTGGCGCACGCCTATAATCCCAGCTACTGGGAGGCTGAGGCATGAGAATCGCTTGAACCCAGGAGGTCAAGGCTGCAGTGAGCCGAGATTGTGCCACTATACTACAGCCTGGGTGACAGAGTGAGACCCTGTCTCAAAAAAAAAAAAAAAAAGCTGTTAAGAAAGCTGGGAATTTCTCTTGCAAAAATTCTTTATTCTGTAAGAAGCCACATAGTAAATGTTTTAGGCTTGCAGGCCATACAGTAGCAAATATGCTGCTGTTGTAGCCTGGGAGCTTGCAGACCACAGGTAAATGAATGTGGTAGTTCTCTTTCAATAAAACTTTATTTGTGGGCTGGGCATGGTACCTCACACCTGTAATCCCAGCACTTTGGGAGGCCCAGGCAGAAGGATCACTTGAGGGCAGGAGTTCAAGATCAGCCTAACCAACACAGTGAAACCCCATCTCTACTGAAAAATACAAAAATTAGCTGGGTGTGGTGGCATGCACCTGTAATCCCAGCTACTCAGGAGGCTGAGACATGAGAATTACTTGAACCTGGGAGGCAGAGGTTGCAGTGAAGCAAAATTGGGCCACTGCATTCCAGCCTGGGTGACAGAGCGAGACTCCATCTCAAAAAAAAAAACTTTATTTGTGGACACAAATAAATTTGAATTTCATAAATGAAACTTCATGTATTACAAAATGTTATTTTGATATTTTCTTGGTAACCATTTAAAAAATATAAAACCATTCTTATTTCATAGGCTGTAAAAATATGTCTGTGAGACCAGTCTGGCCTCTGGGCCACTTCCCTGATCTAAGTGAAACCCTGCTTCTTGCTTGCCTAAAGTGAAACATAATCCCAGTTTTGAAGCTAGCACACCAAACCAAGTTACTAAAATGGCACTGCTACTACAGTTTTAGAGCAGCTTTGGCCCAAAGGAGCCTTGCCTCTCCAAACTACACTAACAAAATAGCAATTTTTAATGAATAAACATTGCCCAAGATCTCTCTTTTAACCACAGAATCCTCCATCATAATTCCTTAATAAAATAACCAGAAGGAAAACTTGCACTAAGTATGGTTCAATCAAATCCACAACCCTGCTTTTATGCAACTCCAAAAGAACCAGATGTGGCTATGGAACTCACACACCCAACTGAACACTTAGAAGACCTTGTATAAAACTATTAATCTGAAGGAGGAAAAACAGTTACAGTTATTTCACAAGCAACAAAGTTATAAGGCAAACACAGGATCCCGGAATATTAAGTGGAAAACAAATTTTCAACTCAGCCACAGTGCAGAAAGGACAGTTTCCTACTTTATCTCATGGTGGTTTCTACACAGCTTTCTTCTGTTCATTTTAATCTTTATTCATGGACTATTATCTTCATAATATGAATGTATTCATGTCAAAATAATGCCTGGATTCATTATTCTAAGGAAAAGAGTTGACCCCTCCCCCAAATATTCAGAAAATACCAGATTAAGTCTTCACCCTAAAGAAATTATCTGCCCAGTTGTTAGTGAAGGGGTACACACACGCATGCACACACACACAATATAAATATAGTATCTGAAATAAATGTATCTGAAACCAGTATTAGTCTTCATTAGAACCTAACAGATTCAGCTTTAAAAAGGTACACAATTAGAAAAGTATCCTCTGCTGGGAGATATTCTGAGGCTATGTCTACAGCTGTAATTCCACCTCCATACAAATCAGTGCTGAAATAGTGTTTCAATTTTTAAGGTAAGTGCAATTCTTTTATGAGCAATGAAAACATATCAAGTGGCTGCAGGAGGGGTAATCATGATAAGTGTTATCATAAATACCAATAGCTAAGAGACTCAATCATAATCCCACATCAATGGAGATAAACCGCTTTTTCTCCTATCCAGCACCTTATTTCTATCAACTGCTTAAAAATGTTAAAAATGACATTTCTAATTCATTGTCTACACCACTGTTCCATATGTGACATTCTGATAACTGTACAATTAACGGTACAGTACTTTGAGTTGTCTCTGTATGAACTAAGTAAATAATCCATAGGAATAAATGTGGCTTTGTAATTTAAGTTCACGTACATTCCTAACCATATCATACAAGTGATCAATGATACTGATATTGCATCTAACAAACTGCAATGGCTGGAGGCTTTCAAAAAAATTTACAGAAATTTAGCATTCCTTTACAAATAGAAAAAAGTCCAATATAAATATTACTAAAAACGAAATGCTACTTTTCTAAATTGCTCTATCTCCTTCTTAGACAATTCTCTACCCTCATTAAAACACATGAAATCAACCTGGGTGTAAATTCTCTGAACACCTGGCATAATAAAAAAGTAACGTAGGAAAATGAGAAATATATGAAAATGATGAGACACAAGATGATATAGGGAATAATTAGTGATCCATGGAAAAGCAAAATGTACTATAAATGCTAGCTATGACAAGACAACACTCTGGCAGAGTTCAAAAGCCTCTTTTCAATGAATTTAACATTAACTGCAAACTGTGTTAAGGTCAAATACGAAATATCTCACCTAATTCTACAGTTAACCTGTACACGTTTAAGTGGCACAAGACCGAGCTAATGAAAAGCCTACCTACCAGGTCACAGCGCAACGCTCACGATGCATAACTACAACTCCCTCCCGTCCCGTTCGGTTTTAAAAATGCTTCCTGTAAAACTTGCATAATCTTCCTCCTCATCACACACAATCTTTCCAGCAGGCTGACTAAATCCAAGTTTAAAGGAGATCTCTGCTAGGTAGGAGGGTAAGGTTCCGTAGGATGGGAGCGACAACCTGTCAAACCCATTTTTTAAGCGCTTAGGGGGAAATGTCACCCGAATCAGCCCGGAGAGTTCAATGGCTTGCGATGTACAGTTACATTTCTTTTACGACCCTTTGTACGTTCTGGGATTCAACGAGACAAAAAGAGGTGCTGGCTTTTCGTTTTGTTTCTCGGGGGTAATGGATCTGGCCGGGTCTCTTCAGTCTCAGGCCTCGGTGCCAAGCGGGCGCCCCCGGTCACGCTCTGGCCCCAAAGTTCCCCAGTCCCGCCGCCGGGTGTCCGCAGTCACCGCCCGGGACCCAGGAACAATGCGGGGCTCCGGGGCGCTCGCGATCGGGCCCGGGAGGGGGAAGGGGAGGCCATGCCCCGCCTGCGCCGCGGAACAAAAGGCGCTCGCGGGGCCGGGCCCGGGTCCCCGGGGCTCGCGGAGCCGACGCCCGGCGGGGAAGGCGCGGGGAAAACTTTCCGAGAGGCCGAGGCGGAGGGGCAAGGGCCGGGCCGCCCCCTCGCGGAACCGCCCCGCACAATAGCCGGGCCCAGCGCGGGAAGGCCGGGCCGCCACGCCCCCGCCCCGGCCCCAGCCCCGACCCGTACCTGGTCGTTCTCCTTCCTGCCGCCCGCGGCCGTCGCCGGCCCGCCCGGGCCGCTTGTCATGTTCACGTACAGGGAGCGGGTGAGCGGGCTCCGCAGCGTCCACATCCTCTGCGCCAGCCACACGGACGCCAGGCTCAGGCACAGCCAGCCCACCAGCAGTCTCATCGGGGGCCGCGGCAGCTCGCTCCGATCACCGCCGGCGCCGGGGCGAGGAGGAGGAGGCACCGCCGCCTCCGGCCACAGCCGCCACCGCCCGAGCTCGAGCCATCGCGTCCGACTTGCCCATCCAGCCCCCTTCAGGGCAGAGGCTGGGGGTGGGGAGGAGCAGCCGGCGCGCAGCCTCGGCTCCTCCCCCATCCCTTCCGACAGCGGAACGCCACTGCCCCCTGCACCAGTTTCTACCCGGAGCACTTACGAGCGGCCGCGGCGTTTTCTCTCCCGGCGTCCTCCCTCGGTCCAGTGAGCGGGCGGCTGGGAGGCGGGACAAAGGGAGCGCGCATCCGCCCGGAGCGCGTTCTCGTGTCCTGGCCTTGCCTCGGCCTCTGGTAATGGCGGAGGTGCTTTTAATTTTTTTGAGGGGTGAGGCGATCACTTCCGAAGGCGGTAACTGCAGCCCTCCTGCCCCTCTAAGGTGGTGCCGGAAGGACCTCTAGGCTTTCCTGGCCTTAGTCGTTACCTCTGGACCGTCATCCCACTCCACGGCTGGACTTTGACCGGGTCGTGCAGTTAACTCCGGGGGCGCAAAGAGGGGAGTCATTCCTTTTGTGCATCCTGACACACTCACAGGTTCTTCCCGGAGACGAATGCTGCCAGTACTGGTTACCCGCTCGGATGCGTAGTTTCCAATTTGCATTTAGAACCGACCTGCTAGACTCCCTCCTCTCCTCTCCCCTTCCCACCACCACGACCCGCCTGCCCCGTTCCCCAAGCCTGAGAAGTTGCTGGCTACGTGTTTCTATAAGGAATGAGTGAAAATTCTGCCTTTTAGGGAAGCTACCGCAGCTTGGGTACCCACAAGTAATGTTTTAGATGTATTGATGGCCCTGCCCAAGAATGAAGACCTCAAGTTAGACTCCTTGGCTGACTTGTTTCCTTGAATTAACAAGGAAAGTTGGACCCAACACTCAGAGCGAACTCAGCTCTGGGAGCAGTGTTTAACCCGGATATTTATTTGATCAGTTATAGCACGAGAAGACCTAGCAACATTTCAGAACTGAAGGGTTAAGTACACTGTGTTCCTGTCACTGCAGTTCTTCCTGCTGATACCCACGCCACAATTAAGGAGTAACGTATTTCGTGGGGGTCCCTAACTTTAATACTTTCCTAGGTTTGTTTGGAAAGTGCTTTTAACTGCACCAGAAATAATGTAAATGTGTCTAAGTTCAAAACAAAAGAAGTAAACCTTTTGGTTAATTCGATGTTGCGCATCAGAGATTTTCATTTATGAAACAGTGGGGTGGTGAGTCACAGATGTGGAACAAAATCATTCTTTACCCAACAGCTTTTTTTTTTTTTTTTTCCTTGAGACTGAGTCTCGCTCTGTCTCCAGGCTGGAGTGCAGTGTGGGACGATCTCGGCTCACTGCAACCTCCGCCTACCGGGTTCAAGCAATTCTTCTGCCTTACCCTCCCAAGTAGCTGGGACTACAGGTGCGCACCACCATGCCCAGCTAATTGTTGTGTTTTTAGTAGAGACGGGATTTCACCATGTTGGCCAGGATGGTCTCCATCTCTTGACTTCGTGAGCCGCCTGCCTCAGCCTCCCAAAGTGCTGGGATTACAGGCGTGAGCCACCGTACCCAGCCCAACAGCTCTTTTTATTAGCTTCTAAGAATCTCAGCTGGCCACCTTTGGCTAACAAGGATATCTTGTTGCCTAATGTAACAGGCTGTAACAACAAACAAAAAGGCAGAGGGTGGGTGGGGGGCGGTATTTTGTGTTCTCTCCAATATACTCCCTGACTGCTTGCTGCCAAAACCCCAAAGAGCCCAAGCCTTACTAAATCTAGTTCAAACCTCTAGTGGTCCTGGCCCAAATCATCAAAAAGGAACTACGGTAGCAAGTCCAATAACTGTTTATTTACTATGTCACCTCTCCTTCCTGTCTCTTAGGATCAGTGTTAACAGACAAAGCAACTCTGTCACAAAAGGAAGCCTTCATCTTTTTAAAGTGGGGGTGAAAGCAGCAGGAGTGCATAAAATGGCATATTTCCTTTCTGAAGACAAAGGAGACAAAAAGGTATGCCCCAGCTATAGAGTCAGACCACATAGCTGTAGCTCAGAGACTGCAAAATGTTTTCAGATGAACAAGCAAGTAGATGGCTGCTGTAGTCAGAAGGATTTTGGGGTCAGTTGACTGCCACGAAGCCTAACAGCTCAAAGGAGCAGATTTTGTTTTATATCTGAGCAGCTGGCCTGGAAAAAAATAAATCACTCATACATTTAAAATACTCTGTAATAACCACAAAACACTCAAACCCATGCTCTTTACATTTAGCAGGCACAGGAAGAAACCAGAGCATCCGATGATCAAATGATTTGCCTGAAGGTAGCAGAGCAAATTCAATAGCTGACCTTTCCGTAGAACTTGGTATCCCAGCTCGTGGTCTTTCGATCCATCTAAGAAGCTTTGCTGTCTCTTCTCAGAGAGCCTCCTGAATTACAAATGAGGAGGAAGGAAAACAGCAAGAGTAAATATACGAAGCAGAAGTTCAGATTGCCCATTGGGGACTGCCCCCTTCCTTCATCTGCTAGAATGTCACTACCATATATTAAAACCTCAATTATCCATAACGGAGACGGGAAGAGGCAAGATAACACAAAAAACCAAATAGGAGCCAATACTTGTTCTAACATGATCTTGAGATGCAGTCAGTGATATTCAAAAGACACACAAATGACCCTCTGCACCAAACTCTGCTGATTGACCCTAGGTGTCTAGCTTGGGTCACAGCCCTGCACACAGGCCCAAAATTTTGGCGGGATCACTTTCCTATCTAGATCTCTAGGCAAAGGCTTTTTGTTATTGTTGTTCTTTGAAGCTACAAAGTTTGGCATTTTCATATTCTCTTTTCAATTACAAAGTATCATGTTAAGAGAATCCATAAGCAGAGGGTTTGGATCTATACAAAACCTATTGATGATTGTTATCTCCTTGAAGAGATAATGATTTAAAAAGAAATCATATAGACCAGGCGGGGTGGCTCATGCCTGTAATCCCAGCACTTTGGGAAGCCAAGGCAGGTGGATGGCTTGAGCCCAGGAGTTCAAGGCCAACCTGGGCAACATAGAGAAACCCCATGTCTACAAAAAATACAAAAATTAGACAGGCATGGGGACATGCACCTATAGACCCATCTACTCAGGAGGCCGAGGTGGGAGGATCACCTGAGCCTGGGAGGCTGAGGTTGCAGTGAACTGAGATTGTGCCACTGCACGCCAGCTTGGGTGACCCTGTATAAAAATAAAAATAAAAATAACTCATATAATCACTCTTTTTTTTCCCCAGAGATGGAGTCTTGCTGTGTTGCCCAGGCTGGAGTACAGTGCCATGATCTCGGCTCACTACAACCTCTGCCTCCCAGGTTCAAGCAATTCTCATGCCTCAGCCTCCCGAGTAGCTGGAATTACAGGTGCCTGCCACCATGCTCGGCTATTTTTTGTATTTTTAGTAGAGACAGGGTTTCACCATGTTGGCCAGGCTGGTCTCGAACTCCTGACCTCGTGATCCGCCTGCCGTGGCCTCCCAAAATGCTAGGATTACATGCGTGAGCCACTGCATCTGGCCATAATCATGTTTTTATGGACAGATATTTTTTATGCTTCTTAATATTCTTTTGTATATCTTCAGAGAAAGATATAAGTTTTTCCCAGTATATTCAATAGAATGTGTCCTGTAGTTATTAAGCAATGAGCACCTCTAACAAAATTAGCAAATGTACTCAACAATTTGTTTAATTAATTAATGTAGGAGATTTTTATCTGAATTTAGTTGATATAACTTCAGTCCTATGCAATGATATCACTGTGGGCCCCAGCTGATGAATTCTAAGTCAAGGCAAAACTGCAGACAGGTTAAACCAAAAAAAAAAAAAAATTAGCAGCCTAGGGCGGGCACCGTGGCTCATGCCTGTAATCCCAGCTACTCAGGAGACTGATGCAGGAGAATCACTTGAACCCAGGAGGTGGGGGCCACAGTGAGCCAAGATCATGTTACTATACCCCAGCCTGGGGAACACAGAGAGACACCATCCAAAAAAAAAAAAAAAAAAAAGGAGCCTCAAGTAGCAGAATTGAACCAGGATGTTAGTAGTTGGCCAGGCGCAGTGGTTCACGCCTGTAATCCCAGCACTTTGAGAGGTTGAGGTGGGTGGATCACGAGGTCAGGAGTTTGAGACCAGCCTGGTCAACATGGTGAAACCCCGTCTCTACTAAAAATACAAAAAAATTAGCCAGGGGTGATGGTGTGCACCTGCAATCCCAGCTACTCATGAGGCTGAGTCAGAAGAATTGCTTGAACCCGGGAGGCGGAGGTTGCAGTGAGCCGAGATCGCGCCACTGCACTCCAGCCTGGGTGACAGAGTGAGACTCCATCTCAAAAAAAAAAAAAAGAAGACATTAGTAGCAAATACAAGTAACACCGTGTGCTTCATTGGAGAACTCCCAATGCTACTCATTAGCATAGTAGTTTATCATCTGCACTTTGAGCCAGACTATCTGGGTTTTAAGCTGGGCTCTATGCTTCTTGATTATGCAATTTGAGGCAAATTACTTGACCTTTACATATCTGTTTCCTCAACTGTAAAATGGAAATAATAATAATGGTTACCTATTTCATAAGGATGCAGTGAATATCATGTTATATACTCTAAATATAAAGGGCTTATCAAGTGCCTCAACATTTAGTGAACACTCAAAAAATGTTAATTTGTTTTCACTTTAACTTGGGTAAATCAGCCTCATCTGAGCCTCTCTTTCTTCATCTGTAAACTAAGAGCCATGGTTCTGAGCTGTCTGCTTCACAAGACATTTGTGAGAATTAGATGATCTGAGAGTTTTTTTAACTGTAAAACATCAACCAAAGTTATCATAATAAAGATGCTCAGTGCTAATGTAAAATGCCCATGTGAGGGATCTAGGTTGCCAACCTATGAGAATCTAATGCCTGATGATCTGTCAGAGACTTTAGTCTTTGCAAAGTTACTCTCCATAAAACATTCTCTTAGAACCCATGATGATAACATCTCTTAATAATGTGTCTATCTTCACACATGTGTCTATCCTCATGACATTTCAAACTAACTGAGTGGGGAAAAGAATATAAAACACAAAACTAGGCTGAGGTGGGAGGATCATTTGAGGCCAGGAATCCAAGACCAGCCTGGACAACATGTTGAAACCCTGTCTCTACTAAAAATACAAAAATTAGCTGGGTGAGGTTGTGCAGGTACTTGGGAGGCTGAGGCATGAGAATCACTTGCACCCAGGAGGCAGAGGTTGCAATGAGCTGAGATCGCACCACTGCACTCCAGCTTGGGTGACAGAGCAAAAGTCTGGCTCCAAAATCAAAGTAAAACAAATAAACACAGAACTATAAAAAAAAATTCAAACCTAAAAACAAAATCGGCTGGGCACAGTGGCTCACGTGTATAATCCCAGCACTTTGGGAGGCCGAGCCAGACAGATGGCTTGAGCCACCAGCCTGGGCAACATGACAAAACTGTGTGTCTAGCCAAAAAAGAAAAAAAAAAAACCTACAAAAATTAGTCAGGTGAGGTGGTATGTGCCTGTACACCCAGCTACTCAGGAGGCTAAGGCAGGAGCATCAACTGAGCCTGGGAGGTTGAGGCTGCAGTGAGCCATGACCACAGCGCTGCACTCCAGCCTGGGTGACAGTACAAGACCATGTCTCAAAAAATAAAATAAAAATCAAACAGTAAACTCAGATTACCTACTTGTCAAAGATGCCTGTCTTTTTAGTAGGAAAGTCTTTTCCCCTCTGATATATAAAATTCTTTGCAGCTGGCTCACCTATTTACCCAGTCTATACCGGCCAGGGCATTTCACCTGCTCACAGAACCTTGTGAACTCCCATGATTTCCTCCCTCATCAGTCTCACATCTGTTTGAGTTTATGTCAGGAGTATCAACAGAAAGACAAAGAAATCCCACTTTCACATATGCAATAAATATTTATTGTGTATACGGAATATACCAGGCCCTGGATTTACTGGAATATAAAGCAAAATAAACACAATGTCTCACCTTCATAGAGCTTACTGTCTAGTAAGGAGGCAGACCCGAATACATAATTATGAACTGCTGAGAGCAGAGAAAGGATTTGTATACTATTACGAGAACTTAGAGAGATCTGACTTAATTGGGGGTGGAGGGCATGAGGGAAGGAGAGTGTGTAGGGAAAGCTGCCCTGAGGAAATGTGCTTTGTGTTCATTTTGATATCCCATTGCTAAACTTGAAAGCTTCCAGATTTCCCAAGTTGCTCCTGGACTACAGGTATCCCCAATAATTGTGACAACAGAAATAGAGATAATGCCAGACAGGCAAGCCCCCAAGTGGCGCTTAGCCCTCTGGGTTCTTGGCTTTGTCAGGAAGGAATTCAAAGGCAAGCCAGAAGTAGAAGAAAACAGTTATACTGAATAGGCTGTGTTACAGCTCCATGACTGCTCCTGTAGAGCAGGCTGCTACCCCATAGGGAGAGAGTAGCAGCTCAGGGTAGTTTTGCAGCCATATTCATATCCCCCCCCCCCCCCCTTTTTTTTTTTGAGACGGGATCTCGCTCTGTTGCCAGGCTGGAGTGCAGTGGCGCGATCTCGGCTCACTGCAACCTTTGCCTCCCGGGTTCAAGCAACTCTTGTGCTTCAACCTCCCCAGTAGCTGGGACTACAGGCATGCGCCACTATGCCCAACTAATTTTTCTATTTTGAGTAGAGACGGGGTTTCACCATGTTGGCCAGGCTGGTCTCAAATTCGTGACCTCATGATCTGCTCGCCAGGCGTGGTGGCTGGCACCTGTAATCCCAGCTACTTGGGAGGCTGAGGCAGGAGAATTGCTTGAACCCAGGAGGCAGAGGTTGCAGTGAGGTGAGATCGCGTGTCACTGCACTCCAGCCTGGGCAATAGAGCAAGACTCTGTCTCAAAAAATAAATAAATAAATAAATAAATAAATAAATAAATAAATAAATAAATGCATGTAGATTAAGGAGCTGTTTATGCAGAAATTTCTAGGGAAGGGGCAGTAACTCTTGGGTCATTGGATCACTGCCATGGAAAGGGACAGTAACTGTCGAGTGTTGCCATGGCAGTGGTAAATCGACATGGCACACTGGTGAGCATGTCTGATTAAAGCTACTTTTGCCCAGGCCCTGTTTTGGCTAGTTCTTAATCTGGTCCAGTGTCCACTCCAGTGTCCGAGCTCCACATCTGGAGTAGAGTCCTACCTCCTACCTCAGACTGCTCATCAGAGCCTTCTAGAATGTGAGGAATCCCAGTGTCCCTCACATACACTCACGGAGTTCTAGAGAAAATGAAATGAGTTGTCTGGACCGCTGTCAGCACAATCCCCTATACACATAGTCAGCTCTCAAATAGTAGCTATGGTGGTTATTATGGAATCATAAGGCAGATGTGAACCTAGCTCTCCTTGCACACGTTACTTAAGCAGTCCAAGAGATGAACAACCATCTACTTCAAACTTAATCTACTATGAGACACATTCATTAGAGAGAGTCCTTCAACCTAAATCCTGGGCTCCACCAAACAAATCAGTTTCTCAAAAGAATTGTGTGAATTAGGCATTTTATTTTATTTTATTTTTATTTTTTGAGACATGGTCTCTGTTGCCCAGGCTGGAGTGCAGTTGTGCAATCTCAGCTCACTGCAACCTCCACCTCCTAGTTCAAGCGATCCTCCCACCTCAGCCTCCCAAGTAGCTGGGGCTACAGGCACACACCACCATGCCCAGCAAGTTTTTTGTGTTATCTTATAGAGACATGGTTCGCCATGTTGCCCGGGCTGGTCTTAAACTCCTGAACTCAAGTGATCTGCCTGCCTCGACCTCCCAAAGTGCCAGGAATACAGGCATGAGCCTCCATGCCTGGCCTCTAAATTAGGCATTTTAATACACATGTTTTGTACCACCTACGTTGTGCTTTTTTTTTTTCCAAGATGGACTTTCACTCTTGTCACCCAGGCTGGAGTGCAATGGTGCAATCTTGGCTCACTGCGACCTCCACTTCCTGGGTCCAAGCAATTCTCCTGCCTCAGCCTCCTGAGTAGCTGGGATTATAGGCATGCGCCACCACGCCTGGCTAATTTTTTTTTTTTTTTTTTTTGTATTTTTAGTAGAGACGAGGTTTCTCCATGTAGGTCAGGCTGGTCTCAAACTCCCGACCTCAGGTGATCCGCCCCCTCGGCCTCCCACAGTGCTGGGATTACAGGCGTGAGCCACTGTGCCCAGCCCACTTCTGTATTTATACAGATCCTTCTGCCTGTGCTTCTGAATCCTTAAAAGACATCTTCACATACAGTATAAGCTACTTAAAGGAATGTAAGTATTTTTAAATATATATTTCAACTAAATAATATCCTTCCGATAACAGGTCTATGAGTCAGTGCTCTGATAAGAGACAGAAGGCTGTTGCTTTCATTCGGTTTCTAGGGCATTTTTGAAGGTCCAAATATCTTTCATCTAGTTTTAAATACCCTTTCAAAACAACCCTGTCCTTGGCCTCTTAATTGCTGTCTTTTGTATGTATGTGGACTTGGTCTTCTGAATGACTGCTTCCTCTCTACCAAATTCACCATGGGTATTTATTTTGAAACTAAGTGATCTTAAAGAGTTTGTAAAACATACCACAAAATAACCACATCTCTCCTGGCATGAAATAAAACCACTGTTTTCTTTTTGCACAACCAAAACTGATCAGAAAATGAGGAAGAATACATTTATGAAAGAGGATACTTGAGCAATCAACCAATCTGAAAATCAGACAGAACTATCTCCCTTCTCTGGTGAAAACTATGATTGATTTTTTAATAGCCACAGCTAATCTGAGCTTGTTTTACAAGTTAGCCCAGGATCTTCCTCATATTTATTGTGTGCACAACTCATTCAATCAGAGGAAAGGCATTTGGCTATCAGATCACCAAAACTGTGGCATTGTAAGACTCCCACTACAGTTTTCATCTCCCTTTATGGTCTCCTCTTACCAAGAATTCTTTGTGCTATAGTTTCCTGAAATTGACAGTCATTACTGATCACAGCTATTAAGTTTTTCTACAATAGAAACTTTATTTCTAAGTTCATTAGCTTTTCTTTTCTTTTCTTTTCTTTTTAGACCAGCGTAATGTTCTGCCTCCCAGGCTGGAGTGCGGTGGCAGGATCACAGCTCACTGCAGCCCCTGGGCTGAACCTATCCTCCTGCTTCAGCCTCCTGAGTAGCTGGGACTACAGGTACACGCCACCACACTCAGCTAATTTTTGTATTTCTTTGAGAGAGAGGGTATCGTCATGTTGCCCAGGCTGGTCTCAAACTCCTGAGCTCAAGTGATCTGCCCGCCTCAGCCTCCCAAAGTGCTGGGATTATAGGTATGAGCCACCATGCCCAGCCTAAGTTCATTAGCTTTCTATGCTTAAGTCTTCTGGAGAAGTTTGAGATGTGACAGCAGCAGGCATCGGAGGCTAGCAGCTCTCCCCTACCATGAAGAATTTTTCCCATTCAGATTCCACCTTCCCCCTCTCACACCACCCCAGAGGGCATGGAGAAGCTGACTTTGCTCAGGAACCACAATAAAGTGTAGTTTGTTACATGTGAATATAGAACATGCTGTTCTCCCTCCAACATAAATCCATTTTTATAACCAAAACTATAAATGACAGTGGAGCCAAATTGGCTACTTTTTGGACAGGCATCTTACAAGTTGCTTTAGGTTCATTATATCCAGTTTTTGCTTTTATAAGAAGACATATTTACAGATAATTTTTACCACATCTACAATGCTCACTATAATTATTCAATGAAAGAAGCCTTCAGGAAAAAAAATCTAAGTTATCCTTGTACAGTTTTGACAGTACATTGGATTCATGTTTAGAATCTGCAACATCCTGTTTGATTCATGTGCTGGAATTTCTCCATTATTATACTTTTCTTTTTTTTTTTTTTTTTTCTCACAGAGATGGGATCTTGCTGTGCGGACTAGTGCTTCCTCTTCAACTTCCTCTCCTTCAATTCCCTCCCAAGCCTACCTTTTCAGGACAGCGTTAACTCCTGTGATACTGCTACCATAGCCTCCCAAAGTGCTGGGATTACAGGCGTGAGCCACCATTCCCAGCCCATTATGATACTTTATTTATTTTTCCTTTTTGAGATGGAGTCTTGCTCTGTCACCCAGACTGGAGTGCAGTGCACAATCTTGGCTCACTACAACCTCCACCTCCTGGTTCAAGCAATTCTCCTGCCTTAGCCTCCCGAGTAGCTGGGATTACAGGCACCCACCACCACATCAGGCTAATTTTTGTATTTTTAGTAGAGACAGAGTTTCACCATGTTGGCCGGGCTGGTCTCCAACTCCTGACCTCAAGTGATCCACCCACCTCGGCCTCCCAAAGTGCTGGGAGGCACTCCCCCTCCCTTCCCCTTTCCCCCTCCCTTCTCCTCCCCTCCCTTCCCCTCCCCTTCCCTTCCTTTCTTGCTCTGTCTCCCAGGCCGGATTGCAGTGGTGCAATCTCAGCTCACTGCAACCTCTGCCTCCTGGGTTAAAGCAATTATCCTGCCTCAGCCTCCCGAGTAGCTGGGATTACAGGTGCGTGCCACCACACCCAGCTAATTTTTGTATTTTTTGTAGAGACAGGGTTTCACCATGTTGGCCAGGCTGGTCTCGAACTCCTGACCTCAAGTGATCCACCTGCCTCAGCCTTCCAAAGTACTGGGATTACAGGTGTGAGCCACTGCACCCAGCCTATGATACTTTAAATAGCGGCATATACATGGGTGTATTTTCATCTTGACAGATGGCAAATCATAGCACATTTGAGGACATCAAGCATTCGTTAGATCCTTTGCCCTATTTAGAACTTATATCTGCTTCAACACAAGGATCAGGAATATATCATATTTTTGACATACGTTAAAGGCTGTTTCAAGAAAAAAATTTAAGTCAGGTCTTTTTGACATGTTAAGCTGTACATGGAGTTAATCATAAAATCGCCCTGAAAAATCTCTGGAAATAGAGAAATAAAATTGCTATCTGAGAACCACACTTTAAAACATACATTTAGGCTGGGCATGGTGGCTCATGCCTGTAATCCTAGCACTTTGGGAGGCCGACATAGGTGGATTTTTTTGTTGTTGTTGTTTTTTGTTTTTTGTTTTTTGAGACAGAGTCTCGCTCTGTCTCCCAGGCTGGAGTGCAGTGGCATGATCTCGGCTCACTGCAAGCTCCGCCTCCCAGGTTCACACCATTCTCCTGCCTCAGCCTCCTGAGTAGCTGGGACTACAGGCGCCCGCCACCGCGCCCGGCTAATTTTTTGTATTTTTAGTAGAGACGGGGTTTCACCGTGGTCTCGATCTCCTGACCTTGTGATCCGCCCGCCTCGGCCTCCCAAAGTGCTGGGATTACAGGCGTGAGCCACCGCGCCCGGCAAGGTGGATTGTTTAGGCCCAGGAGTTTCAGACCAGCCTGAGCAATATGGTAAAATCCTGTCTCTACAAAAAATTACAAAAATTATGTTTTTATGACTGACCAACCTCCTCCTCACCCTCCAACCACAATGAGCTGTTATTTCTATAAATATACTTCAGTCAATTTGAAGTCAAGTCTTGGCTTGAGGCCTGCCATTTTTTTTTTTTTTCCTTTTTTCCTTAGGAGGTCTCAGATTGAAAACTTGAGATCATGCACTGTCACAGCCATGACAGCCACTCTTCAATCTCCTGTGTGACTGGTTCTGTTGGATGCTTGTCAGCTGTGAACTATTCACTCTCAGAAACACACACAAAATCCCAAATTATCACCTGCTTCATGATCCCTTACACATGACTTAAATGTGATAGGAGGAAAAAAAAATGGGCTGCTGGGGGACCTGCCTTTTTTAAAGGTGACTTTGTATGTCTTTTCTCAAATCTTTTTTTTTCTTTTTTTCGTTTTTGAGATGGTGTGTTGCTCTTGTTGCCCAGGCTGGAGTGCAATGGTGCGATCTCGGCTCACCGCAACCTCCGCCTCCCAGGTTCAAGCGATTCTCTGCCTCAGCCTCCCAAGTAGCTGGGATTACAGGCATGTGCCACCACGCCCGGCTAATTTTGTATTTTTAGTAGAGATGGAGTTTCTCCATGTTGGTCAGGCTGGTCTCAAACTCCCGACCTCAGGTGATCCCCCCACCTCGGCCTCCCAAAGTGCTGGGATTGCAGGCGTGAGCCACTGCGCCCAGCCCCTCAAATCTATTATACACACACATATGCATATGCATACATATATGGCTCCATGATATATATATGTGGCGTGTGTGTGTATATATATATGGGGATATATATATATATAGTTTGTTTGTTTGTTTGAGACTGGGTCTCACTCTGTCACCCAAGTTGGAGTGCAATAGTGTGATCTTGGCCCACTGCAGCCTCTACCTCCCCAGGCTCAGGTGATCCTCCCACCTCAGCCTCCCAAGTAGTTGGGACCACAGGCACATGACACCATGCCTGGGTAATTTTTGTATTTTTTCATAGAGATGGAGTCTTGCCATGTTGCCCAGGCTGGTCTCACACTCCTGATTTCAAGCAATTGGCCTGCTTTGGCTTCCCAGTGCTGAGATTACAGGTGTGAGCCACTGTGCCTGGCCACCAGCTCTATCTTTACCATCAAAATTGGAGTAAACATATACATCAGGGGTCAGGGATATCCAATCTTTTGGCTTCCCTGGGCCACATTGGAAGAAGAAGAATTGTCTTGGGCCACACACAGAATACACTAACACTTGCTGGGCATAGTGGCTCATGCCTGTAATTCCATGCTTGATTGACATCCTTTACACTTTCCATGTGATTTTCATAACCCCAACTACCTTGTCTTTAAAAATGATAATCAGTTGGCTGGAAGTGGTGGCTCATACCTATAATCCCAGCACTTTGGGAGGCCGAGGTGGGTGGATCACTTGAGGTCAGGAGTTGGAGACCAGCCTGGCCAACATGGCGAAACCCTGTCTCTACTTAAAATACACATATTAGCCGGATGTGGTGGTGCGCACCTGTAGTCCCAGCTACTTGGGAGGCTGAGGCAGGAGAATCGCTTGAACCTGGGAGGCAGAGTTTGCAGTGAGCTGAGGTCGTGCCACTGCACTCCAGTCTGGGTGAGACAGCAAAACTCTGTCTCAAAAAATAAAATAAGAAATAAATAAATACTAATCAATCAAGACCACCCATGCATAAAGGTATGGACCATCACCTGCTTACGTCCTTTGGTGAATTATGAATTATGTGAATTTTTTCCAAATTCTAATATAAATACATCTGTACTTACACAGTAATGCAAGAGAAGTGGTATAATTTTCTTTGTTTTCTTTAAAAAATCAAGTCTCATAAATTCAGAGTTCCATAAGGCTCCATAAAACAATAATTTACTATAAACAGTACCATACCTGTGACAATGTTTATAAATGGAGATGATCTTTTCTTTTGAGAACTATGTGCTTGACAAATTATCACCTTCTTATGACCTGAAATCAAAATCCTTGCCTTTCTTACTCCTGTATGTTCACACACACACACACACACACACACACACACACCCCACCTGCTCTGTTTCATAGTGTGAGGCTTGCCCAGTCTACTGTGAAGTACCTGGGAGGGAAAAAAAAAAACTCTAGAAATGAAATGGAAATAGATACATTTTTACTCCATCACATTCTAGATCTGGGCCACAGCCTGCTCTCCATGAAAGAAAGCCTCCTACAACAGCACTGCAAGGGTACCGCATGTCACTTAGAACAGTGACAGCACCGCTAAGTGCCAGACATTGTGCTAGTGCTTTCCATATGCCATCTACTTTTTTTGTTTTTGAGACAAAGTCTCACTCTGTTGCCCAGGCTGCAGTGCAGTGGCTCAATCTCAGCTCATTGCAACCTCCACCTCCCAGGTTCAAGTGATTCTCCTGCCTCGGCCTCCAGGGTAGCTGGGATTACAGGCGCGCACCACCACGCTTGGCTAATTTATGCATTTTTAGCAGAGACAGGGGTTCACCACGTTGGCCAGGCTGGTCTCAAACTCCTGACCTCAAGTGATCCACCTGCCTTGGCCTCACAAAGTGCTTGGATTACAGGCAAGTCACCATGCCCGGCCTGCCATCTCTTTTAATTCTAACAATCAAATTAGGTGGATACTATTATTACCACCTTTTTATAGGAAAGAATCCAAGGCACAGAAAGTTTCCATTGCTTTTACAGTGAATAAATAAATAAGTGGTTGAGGCAGGAATTTTTTTTTTTTTTTTTTTTTTTGAGACACCCAGGCTGGAGTGCAGTGGCATGATCTCTGCTCCCTGCAACCACCAGCTCCTGGGCTCAAGTGATCTTCCCACCTCAGCCTCCTGAGCAGCTGGGACGTCAGGCATGCACCCATACCCAGGCATGCCCAGCTAATTTTTGTATTTTTTGTAGAAACAGGGTTTTGCTATGTTGCATAGACTGATCTCGAACTCCTGGGCTCAAGTGATCTTTCCACCTCAGACTCCCAAAGAGCTGGGATTACAGCACCGAGCCTGGACGAGGCAGGATTTTAAACTAGGCAGTCGGGTTGCAGAACCCACATTCTTCACCACAATGCTCTACCGCCTCCTAGTGTTTATTTACTTTTGTAAAAGATTTTTTGCAGGCGGGGCACAATGGCTCAACACTGTAATCCTAGCACTTTGGGAGGCCGAGACCACGTGCCTTGGCCCATAACCTGAGGTCAGGAGTTTGAGACTGGCCAACATGGTGAAACCCTGTCTCTACTAAAAATACAAAAAATTAGGCGTAGTGGCACGTGCCTGTAATCCCAGCTACTCAGGAGGCTGAGGCAGGAGAATTGTTTGAACCCAGGAGGTGGAGGTTGCAGTGAGCAAAGATTGTGCCATTGCACTCCACCCTGAACAACAAGAGTGAAACTCCCTCTCAAAAAAAAAAAAAAAAAAAAAAAGATTTTTTTGCAGAGATGGTCTTGCCTTGTTGCCCAGGCTGGTCTCAAACTCCTGGCCTCAAGGGATCCTCTTGCCTCAGCCTCCCAAAGTATCAGGATTACAGGCATGAGCCATTGCACCCGGCCTTAGAGGTTTTTGTTTTGTTTTGTTTGGAGATGGAGTTTTGCTCTTGTTGCCCAGGCTGGAGTGCAATGGCACAACCTCAGCTCACCACAAACTCCGCCTCCTGGGTTCAAGCAATTCTTCTGCCTCAGCCTCCTTCTGCCTCAGCCTCCTGAGTAGCTGGGACTACAGGGATACTCCACCACGCCTGGCTAATTTTGTATTTTTAGTACAGACGGGGTTTCTCCATGTTGGTCAGGCTGGTCTCGAACTCCCGACCTCGGGTGATCTGCCCACCTCGGCCTCCCAAAGTGCTGGGATTACAGGCGTGAGCCACCATGCCTGCAAGTGTTAGTGTATTCTTTGTATGACCCAAGACAGTTCTTGTACCCGGGGCCTTAGTGGTTTTTGTTTGCTTTTTTGGGGGTTTTTTGGTTTGGTTTGGTTTGAAACGGAGTTTAGCTCTTTTCACCCAGGTTGGAGTATAGTGGCACAATCTTGGCTCACTGCAACCTCTGCCTCCTGGGTTCAAGTGATTCTCCTGCCTCAGCCTCCCGAGTAGCTGGGACTACAGGGATGCGCCACCACGCCTGGCTAATTTTGTATTTTTAGTACAGACGGGGTTTCTCCATGTTCGTCAGGCTGGTCTCGAACTCACGACCTCGGGTGATCCGCCCACCTCGGCCTCCCAAAGTGCTGGGATTACAGGCGTGAGCCACCATGCCCAGCAAGTGTTAGTGTATTCTATGTGTGGCCCAAGACAGTTCTTGCACCTGGACGCCTTAGTGGGTTTTTTTTGTTTGTTGGTTGGTTTGGTTTGTTTTGGTTTGGTTTGGTTTGGTTTGGTTTGGTTTGAAATGGAGTTTAGCTCTTTTCATCCAGGCTGGAATACAGTAGCACAATCTTGGCTCACTGCAACCTCTGCCTCCTGTGTTCAAGTGATTCTCCTGCCTCAGCCTCCCAAGTACCTGGGATTACAGGCACTCGTGATGACGCCGAGTTAATTTTTGTATTTTTAGTAGAGACGCGGTTTCACCGTGTTAACCAGGATGGTATCAATCTCCTGACCTCGTGATCCACCCGCCTCGGCCTCCCAAAGTGCTGGGATTACAGGCGTGAGCCACCGTGCCCGGCCCTTAGTGTTTTTTAAAACAGGCCTAAGATCACTAGCGTCAGGATCACCTGTGGTGCTGGTTAAAACGCAGCTTCCTTGGCTATCCCAGGTATACTGATTCAGAATCTTGCTGTAAATAAGTAGTTTTCAACATGGCTCACAAGTGAGAAGACAGAGTAAATGTCTTCAGCAAAAGTAATACGTACTTCATATAATAAAAAAGTACTTAAACGTCTTTTTTTTTTTTTTTTTTTTTGAGATGGAGTCTCGCTGTGTCACCCAGGCTGGAGTGCAGTGGCGCCATCTCGGCTCACTGCAAGCTCCGACTCCTGGGTTCAGGACATTCTCCTGCCTCAGCCTCCCGAGTAGCTGGGACTACAGGCGCCCACTGCCACGCTCGGCTAATTTTTTTGTATTTTTAGTAGAGATAGGGTTTCACCATGTTAGCCAGGATGGTCTTGATCTCCTGACTTTGTGATCCGCCCACGTTGGCCTCCCAAAGTGCTGGGATTACAGGTATGAGCCACTGCGCCCGGCCTTAAACGTCTTAAAATTATTTTTAATGAGGTATGTATGTATGTATGTATGTGTGTATGTATGTGTGTATGTGTATATGTATGTATGTATGTGTGTATGTGTGCGTATGGGTGTGCCACCACACCCAGCTAATTTTTGTATTTTTTAGTAGAGATAGGGTTTCACCATGTTGGCCAGGATGATCTTGATCTCTTGACCTCGTGGTCTGCCCACCTCAGCCTCCCAAAGATAATTATTTTTAAATAATATGTTGAGATAACCTAAAAGAAAGTGACATTTCATATTAATTTTTTATATATGTCTGGACTCTCTATTCTGCTCCATTTGTTTTTATTTGTTTGTTTGTTTGTTTGTTTTTGAGATGGAGTCTTGTTCTGTCGCCCAGGCTGGTGTACAGTGGCACGACCTCGGCTTACCGCAACCTCTGCCTCACAGGTTCAAGCTGTTCTCCTGCCTCAGCCTCCCTAGTAGCTGGGACTACAGGCATGCGCCACCAGGCCCGGCGAATTTTTGTATTTTGAGTAGAGATGGGGTTTCACTGTGTTGGCCAGGCTGGTCTCGAACTCCTGACCACAAGTGATCTGCCCACCTCAGCCTCCCAACGTGCTGGGATTACAGGCATGAGCCACTGCGCCCGGCCTGCTCCATTTCTTCAATGGAATTTGTGAATTATTTGAGGACAACTTTCTAAAAATGAAACAGTATTTACAATCTGTAAATTTTTTTGTTGTTGAGACAGGGTCTCACTCTGTCAGCCAGGCTGGAGTGCAGTGGCGTGATCATGGTTCACCACAGCCTTGACCTCCCCAAGCTCAAGTAATCCTCTCACTTCAGTTTTTGTATTTTTAGTATAGATGGGTTTTTGCCATGTTGCCCAGGCTGGTCTTGAACTCCTGGGCTCAAGCGATTCGCCCGCCTCAGCCTCCCAAAGTGATAGGATTACAGGTCTGGGCCACCACGCCTGGCCAATGATATATAAATTTTTTTAAGTCAAGTAACTCACCCTCTGTAGTGTACAATTTATGGGTTTTGACAAATATATATAACTGTGTAATCACCACTGAAATCAAGATACAGAATATTCCCATTACCTAAAAAAATTCCCTGTGCCCCTTTGTAATCAATCCGTCTCCCACTTCTAGGCTGTGGCAACCACTGGTATGTTTTCTACGCTGATAGTTTTTCCTTTTTCAGAACATCATATAAATGGAATCATACAGTAGATAGTCTTTTGAGTCTACCTTCTTTTACTTAGCACAACGCACTTGACATTTATCCATACTGTTGTATCAGTAAAGAGTCTTTTTATTGCTATGTAGTATTCTATGGTGTAGATTTACCACAATTTGTTTACCCATTAACCAGTTGAAAGACATTTGGATTGGTTCTCATTTTTTGGTGATTATGAATAAAGCTGCCATAAACATTGTGCACATGTTTTGTGTGAACCTAAGGTTTTCTCTCTTTTTTTTTTTTTTTTTTTTTTTTTTGAGATGGAGTCTTGCTCCAGGCCCAGGCTGCAGTGGCGCGATCTCAGCTCACTGCAACCTCCACTTCCCGAGTTCAAGCAGTTTTCTGCCTCAGCCTCCCAAGTAGCTGGGATTACAGGCACCTGCCACCACGCCCGGCTAATTTTTGTATTTTCAGTAGAAGTGAGGCTTCACCATGTTGGCCAGGCTGGTCTCAAATGGGATTACAGGCGTGAGCCACCACGCCCGATCATAAGTTTTTGTTTCTCTTGGAAAAAAAGCTAGCAGTGGGATTTCTGGATCATATGTCAGCTGTATATTTAACTTTATAAGAAACTGCCAAACTGTTTTTCAAAGTAGATATATCATTTTAATTCTTACCAGGAATGTATGAGAGTTCTGGATGCCCCACATCCTTGTCAGCACTTGGTATTCAGTTTTTATTTTAGCTATTCTAATTGTTATGTAGGGATGTCTCATTATGGCTTTAATTTGCATTTTCCTAGTGACCAATAATGTTGAGCATCTTTTCATGGACTTACCTTCCATTTGTATATCTTCTTTGGTGAAGTGTCTGTTCAAATCTTTGCCGATTTTTATTTTGTTTTTTTCAAACAATACATGGAATACAAACTGTATTAGTCGGGTCTCACACTGCTATGAAGAAATACCCAAGACTGGGTCACTTATAAAGGAAAAAGTTTAATTGACTCACAGTTCCTCATTGCTGGGGGAGCCTCAGGAAACTTACAATCATGGCAGAAGGCAAAGGAGAAGTAGGCACCTTTTTCACAGGGCAGCAGGACGGAGTGAGTGCAAGCACGGGGAATGCCAGATGCTTATAAAACCAGCGGATCTCCTGAGACTCATTCACTATCATGAGAACAGTACAGGAGAAACTGCCCTCATGATCCAAATACCTCCACCTGGTCTGCCCTTGACACATGGGGATTACAGGGATTACAATTCAAGATGAGATTTGGGTAGGGAAACAAAGCCTAACCACCATATTACAAACTTTGCTTTTATTATTATTATTTATTTTTCTTTTTTTTTGACTGGGTCTTCCTCTGTCACCCAGGCTGTAGTGCTGTGACATGATCATCATAGCTCACTGCAACCTTGAACTCCTGAGCTCAGGTGATCCTCCCACCTCAGCGTCCTGAGTCATTGGGATTACAGGTGTATGCCACAATACCTAGCTAATTTTTAATTTTGTGTAGAGATGATGTCTCCCTACATTGCCCAGGCTGGTCTTGAACTCTGAGCCTCAAATGATCCTCCCACCTCAGCTTCCCAAAGTACTGGGACTACAGGCAAAAGCCACTGTGCCCAGCCCACCATTTTTGTTTGTTTGTTTGCTTTTTTTTTGAGATGGAGTCTAGCTAGCTCTTTCGTCCAAGCTGGAGTGCAGTGGCGTTATCTCGGCTCACTGCGAGCTCTGCCTCCCAGGTTCACACCATTCTCCTGCCTCAGCCTCCCGAGTAGCTGGGACTACCGTAGGCGCCCACCACCGCGCTTGGCTAATTTTTTGTATTTTTAGTAGAGACGGTGTTTCACCATGTTAGCCAGGATGGTCTTGATCTCCCAACCTTGTGATCCACCTGCCTCAGCCTCCCAAAGTGCTGGGATTACAGGTGTGAGCCACCACGCCTGGCCCAGCCCACCATTTTTAAAGTTAGGTTGATTGTTATTTTATAATTGAATTGTGACAGTTCTTCACATATTCTACATAGAAGTTTTTATCAAATAGGCATTTTGTTTTTAAAATATTTTCTTCCAGTCTGTGGTTCACATTTTTCATTTTCTTAACCATGTCTTTCAAAGATCAGAAGTTTTAAATTTTGAAATCAAACTTACTAATTTTTTTCAAATATGGTTTGCAATTGGATATCATATTTAAGAAAATTTTCTCATTCCAGAGTCACAAAGATTTTTTCTTATGTTTTATTCTAAAAGACATATGGTTTTAAGTAATTACATTTAGGTCTAAAATCCATTGGTGCAAGGTATTGGTTGAGATTCATTTTTGTTCTTTTCTTGGTGGAGCGGGGACTCAGTCTCTCTCTGTCGCCCAGGCTGGACTGCAGTGGTGTGATATCGGCTCACTGTAACCTGTGTCTCCCAGGTTCAAGCAATTCTCCTGCCTCAGCCTCCTGAGTAGCTGGGACTACAGGCATGCACCAACACACCCTGCTAATTTTTTTGTATTTTTAATAGAGACAGGGTTTCACCATGTTGGCCAGGCTGGTCTTGAACTCCTGATCTCAGGTGATCCGCCCACCTCAGCCACCCAAAGTGCTGGGATTACGGGTATGAGTCACAGCACCTGGCCAGAGGCCAGAAGTTTGAGACCAGCCTGGGCAACATAGTGAGACTTCATTTCTACCAAAAAAAAAAAAAATTTAATTAGCCGAGCATGGTGGCATGCACCTGTAATCCCAGCTACTCACGAGGCTGAGGTGGGACGATTACTTGAGCCCAGGAGATTAAGGCTGCAGTGAGCTATGATTGCACCACTGCATTCCAGCCTGAGTGGCAGAGCAAGATACTGTCTCTTTAAAAATAATAATAATATTTGGGAGGCCAAGGCAGGCAGATCTCCTAAGGTCGGGAGTTCGAGACCAGCCTGATCAATATAGAGAAACCCCATCTCTACTAAAACTACAAAATTAGCCAGGTGTGGTGGCACATGCCTATAATCCCAGCTACTTGGGAGGCTGAGGCAGGAGAATCGCTTGAATGCAGGAGGCAGAGGTTGCGGAGGCAGAGATTGCACCATTGCACAACAATTGCCCAGACGTTGCCCGGGCAACAAGAGCAAAACTCCATCTCAAATAAATAAATAAATAAATAAATAAATAAATAAATAAATAAATAAAAATTTTCCAGTTGTTCATTTCCAGCATATAGACCTTTTTTTTAAATTTTTTTATATTGACTTTTTTTTTTATATATATATTGACCTTGTATCTTGTGACTTTGCTAAACATTTCCTAATAGAGTTTTATTTCTTCCTTTCGAATTTGTATACCTTTAATCTATTTTTCTTGCCTTATTTTACTGGGTAGGATCTCCAGTATAATTTGGAATAGAAGTAGAAAAAACAAACATCCTTGCCTTGTTCCCAATCTTAGAGCAAAAGGATTCAGTAATATCACCTCTGCAGGATATCAGCCACACATTTTTTCGTAGAGGACTTTGTCAGGTTGAGGAATTTCACTCCTACTCCTAGTCGACTGACAGTTTTTAGCGTGAGTGGATATTGCATTTCATTAAATGCTTTTCCTACATCACGTAAGATGGTCATGGGGCTTTTATTCTTTTTCTGTTCATATGGTAAATTACACTGATTGATTTCAACATTGAGTGTTGAATCAACACTGCATTCCACAATTAGCCCCATTTAGTTGTATTTATTTTCCTTTTCATATTAGCTAGATTAGATTTGCTGATACTCTGTTGAAGACTTTTGTATCTATATTCATGAAGAATACTGGTCTATGGTTTTCTTATGTCTTTGATTGAAGTATCAGGGTAATACTGATAAGATGAACTAGGAAGTGTTCTCTTCAATCTTCTGAAAGAGTTTGTGTTACATTGGTATTATTTCTTTCTTAAATATTGGTAGAATTTGCCAGTAAAACCATCTGGGTCTGGAGTTTTCTTGGAAAAGATCTAAGTTGTCAGATTTATTGATATAAAGATTTCATAATATTTTCTGATTATCCTTTATGTATCTGCAGAATCTGGACTTATGCCTCTTTTTTCATTTCTGATACTGGAAATTCATGTCTCCTTTTTTTCTTGACTAGTCTAGCAAGATGTTTATCGCTTTTATTGGTGTTTTCAAAGAAACAGTTTTGGCATAATTGATTTTGTTTTTTGAATTTTTTGGTTTCTGATCTTTATTATATCCTCCTTCTGTTTAAATTGGGTTTAATTTGCTCTTCTTTTTCTAGTTTTTCTAACTTCTTAATAAAAGCATAGATCATCATCATAGATTTGAGCCCCTTCCTTCCTTCCTTCCCTCCCTCCCTCTCTCTCTCTCTCTCTTTCTCTTTCTTTCTTTCTTTCTTTGTTTCTTTCTTTCTTTCTTTCTCAGGGTCTTGTCTGTGTTCGGCTGCAATGCAGTGGCATGATCACAGCTCACTGCAGCCTTGACCTTCCCGGACTCTGGTGGTCCTCCCACATCAGTCTCCCAAGTACCTGAGTCTACAGGCACACACCACTATGTCCGGCTAATTTTTGTATTTTTTGTAGAGATGTGGTTTCGCCGTGTTTCCCACGCTGGTGTCAAACTCCTGCACTCAAGTGATCCTCCTGCCTCAGCCTCCCAAAGTGCTAGGATTACAGGCACGAGCCACTTCCCCTGACTGAGACCCTTTTCTAATATAAGCATTTTATGCCAAACATTTCCCTCTGTGCACTGTTTTTGTTACATTAGAAAAACATTTTCTAATTTCCTTTGTGAGTTTCTCTTTGATTTATGAGTTATTTCTAAGTGTATTTTAAAACTTCTAGATATTTGGGGATTTCCCAAGTATATTTCTTATTGGTTTCTAATTCAATTCCATCGTGATCAAAGGAGATACTTTATATGGTTACAATTCTTTTACCTTGGTTGTGGTTTGCTTTATTTCCCAGAAGATGGTGTATCTTGGTAAATATTCCATTTGCACTGAAAAATAATACGTATTCTCTTGTGGTTGGGCAGCATGTTCTATAAATGTCAATTGGGTCAAGTTTCGTTAGAGTATTGCTTACATCTTCTATATACTTGTTGGTTTTCTGTCTACTTGTTCCATTGATTTTTTTGCTTGTTTGATTTTGGTGTTTTCTGTGGGTGTTTTTTTTTGTTTTTGTTTTTTTTTTTTTGAGACAAAGTCTTGCTCTGTTGCCCAGGCTGGAGTGCAGTGACGTGATCACTGCTTACTGCAGCGACGTGATCACTGCTTACTGCAGCCTCAACCTCCTGGGCTCAAATGATCCTCTTGCCTCAGCCTCCCAATCCCAAGTAGCTGGGATTATAGACACATACCACTATATCTGGCTAATTTGTTGTTGCTGTTGTTGTTGTTTTTAGTAGAGACAGTATCTCACTATGTTGCCCTAGCTGGTCTCTTAACTCTTAAGCTCACACTATCATCCCACCTCAGCCTCCCAAAGTGCTGGGATTACAGATGTGCGCCACCCTGCCCAGTGTTTTCTGTTAATTTCTAAAAGAGAGGTATTGAAGTCTCCACCTGTAATTGTGGATTTGTCTATTTCTCCATTCTCTTCTATCAGTTTTTGCTTCATGCATTTTGAAGCTCTGTTGTTATGCACATACATGTTTAGGATTATTTTATCTTCTTGATTAATTGACCCATTTATCATAATATGATCTTCCTCTTTATCATTGATAACATTCCTTCTTCTGAAGTCCACTTTGTCTACTGTGAATACAGTCACTGCAACTTTGCTTAGTGTGTTTGCCTGTTTTTTGTTTTTGTTTTTGTTTTAGACAGAGTCTCGCTCTGTCGCTAGGCTGGAGTGCAATGGCGTGATCTTGGCTCACTGCAATCTCCGCCTCCTGGGTCCAAGCGATTCTCCCGCCTCAGCCTCCCGAGGAGCTAGGACTATAGGTGCCTGCCACCATGCCCAGCTAATTTTTGTATTTTTATTAGAGATGGGGTTTCACCAATTGTCCAGGCTGGTCTTGAACTCCTGACTTTGTGACAGACCCACCTTAGCCTCCCAAAGTGCTGGGATTACAGGCGTGAGCCACCGCACCTGGCCTTGCCTGTTATTTTTTTAAAGTCTTTTCACCTTTTTTTTTTTTTTTTTTTAAGACTGAGTCTCACTCTATCGCCCAGGCTGGAGTGCAGTGGCACGATCTCGGCTCACTGCAACCTCTGCCTCCTGGGTTCAAGCAGTTCTCCTGCCTCAGTCTCCCGAATAACTGGGATTACAGGGGACTGCCGTCATACCTGGCTAGTTTTTGTATTTTTAGTAGAGATGGGGTTTTACCAAGTTGGCCAGGCTGGTCTCAAACTCCTGACCTCAAGTGATCTGCCCGCCTCAGCCTCCCAAAGTGCTGGGATTACATGCATGAGCCACTGGGCCCGACCTAAGTCTTTTTACTTTTAACATGTCTGTATCTTTATTTCTTTTTTCCTTTTGGGAGAACAGGGTCCTGCTATGTTGCCCAGGCAGGTCTCAGGGCTCAAGTAATCATCTCACCTCCGCCTCCCTAAGTGCTGGGATTACAGGTGTGAGCCACTGTGCCTGATGACATGTCTGTATCTTTCTTTCTTTTTCTTTTCTTTCTTTTTTTTTTTTTTGAGACGGAGTCTTGCTCTGTCACCCAGGCTAGAGTGCAGTGGCATGCTCTTGGCTCACTGCAACCTCTGCCTCCTGGGTTGAAGCAACTCTCTTGCCTCAGCCTCCCGAGTAGCTGGGACTACAGGTGCCCACCACCACGCCCAGCTAATTTTTGTATTTTTAGTAGAGATGGGGGTTTCACTATGTTGGCCAGGCTGGTCTGGAACTCCTGACTTCAGGTGATCCGCCCACCTCGGCCTCCCAAAGTGCTGGGATTACAGGCGTGAGCCACCACGCCTGGCCAACATGTCTATATCTTTTTTTTTTTTTGAGACGGAGTTTTGCTCTGTCGCCCCAGCTGGAGTGCAGTGGCATGATCTCAGCTTACTGCAAGCTCCACCTCCTGGGTTCATGCCATTCTCATGCCTCAGCCTCCCAAGTAACTGGGACTACAGGTGCCCACCACCACGCCCGGCTAATTTTTTGTATTTTTAGTAGAGACGGGGTTTCACCATGTTAGCCAGGATGGTCTTGATCTCCTGACCTCGTGATCTACCCACCTCGGCCTCCCCAAGTGTTGGGATTACAGGCATGAGCCACTGCACCCTGCCCATGTCTATATCTTTAAAGTGGGTTTTTGTATATAGCATGTAGTTTGATTTTAATTTTTTTATCCAATATAACAATTTTTAATTGGTATGTTTAGATCATTTGTATTTAATGACATATCGCTATGGTTGAATTTAAATTTACCACCTGTCTTGCACAAATCTAAACTTCTTCACACTCTTATGCTTTCCTCTTAGGATTAAGTGTGAATTTCTGATGAGACCTCTCTGGAAGGTAATGCAATCACTCTCTCCATGCCTAGCTCGCTCAAACTCTAGGCCCTGACAGGAGAATTTTGCTGATTTCAGGGAAAGCAAAACGCAGACAAATTTAGGAAATATACCATTCTGTACTCTGTGTGTGTGTGTGTGTGTGTGTGTGTGTTGGATGGGGGAAGGGGCCAGGTACAGTGGCTCATGCCTGTAATCCCAACACTTTGGGAGGCTGAGGTGGGTGGATCATTCGAGGTCAGGAGTTCAAGACCAGCCTGGCCAGCATGATGAAACCCCATCTCTACTAAAGATACAAAAGAATTAGCTGGGTGTGGTGAATTGCACACATGTATCCCAGCTACTTGGGAGGCTAAGGTGGGAGAATGGCTCAAACCCAGGAGGCAGAGGTTGCAGCAAGCCTAGATTATGCCACTGCATCCAGCCTAGGCAATATAGCGAGACTCTATCTAAAAAAAAAAAAAAAGAAAACAGAAAAAAGGAGAGAGAGAAAAATGAAGCAGAGATGTCAGAAGCAGCAAAAGTCACCTCAGTCCCTGCCTTTCCCACTCCAGTCTTTGTATAGCTTAACTGTGATTTCCTGTTCCTGGATGTCTATGAGTTTGCCTACTGTATACTTCCAAAAAACCTCTCTTTAAAATCAATGAAATTGAATTCCCTTTTCTTGACCTTAAGAGTGTGCCATATAAATCTGGGTTATTCTGTAATTCTGGTCTCGAATTTCCCAAATCTGATCTTTTGCTTTTTTTTTTTTTTTTCTTTCTTTCTTTTGAGACAGAGTTTCACTTGTCCAGGCTGGGGTGCAGTGGCGTGATCTCCACTCACTGCAACCTCGGTCTCCTGGGTTCAAGCAATCTTCCTGCCTCAGCCTCCAGAGTATCTGGGACTACAGGTGCGCACTACCATGCCTGGCTAATTTTTTTGTTTTGTTTTGTTTTTGAGATGGAGTTTCACCCTTGTTGCCCAGGCTGGAGTGCAATGGCGCGATCTTGGCTCACCACAACCTCCGCCTCCCAGGTTCAAGCGATTCTCCTGCCTCAGCCTCCTGAGTAGCTGGGATTACAGGTGCCCACCACCATGCCTGGCTAATTTTTTGTATTTTTAGTAGAGATGAGGTTTCACTCTGTTGCCCAGGCTGGTTTTGAACTCCCGAGCTCAGGCAATCCACCTACTTTGGCCTCCCAAAGTGCTAGGATTGCAGGCGTGAGCCACCGTGCCCAGCCAATTTTTGTATTTTTTGTACAGATGGAGTTTCACCATGTTGCCCAGGCTGAGATCTTGAACTCGTGAGTTCAAGTGATCCTCCCACCTTGGCCTCCGAAAATGCTGGGACTACAGGTGTGAGCCACCGAGCCTGGCCTGCACTATTTTTAAAAATTAATTTCTTTTTTTTTTTTTGAGGTGGAGTCTTTCTTTGTCACCAAGGCTGGAGTGCAGTGGTGTGATCTCAGCTCACTGCAACTTTCTTTTTTTCTTTTTTGAGGTGGAGTCTCACTCTTGTTACCCAGGCTGGAGTGCAATGGCATGATCTCGGCTCACTGTAACTTCTGCTTCCTGGGTTCGAGCGATTCTCCTGCCTTGGCCTCCTGAGTAGCTGGGATTACAGGTGCCCACCACCACATCCAGCTAACTTTTTTATTTTTAGTATAAACAGCGTTTCACCATGTTGGCCAGGCTGGTCTCGAACTCCCAACCTCAGGTGATCCGCCTTCCTTGGCCTCCCAAAGTGCTGGGATTACAGGTGTGAGCCACAGAGCCTGGCCAATTTCTTTAATTGACAATAGTTATATGTATTTATTGGGTACGATGTGATGTTTTGATATATATACACACACACACATTGTAGAAAGATTAAATCAAGCTGATTAACATATCTATCACCTCACCTCCTTCTCATTTTTTCTGGTGAGGATGTTTAAAATCTATTCTTTTAGCAGTTTTGAAATACACATTGTTATTAACTATGGTGGCCATGCTGTGCAATGGATCACTACAAGTTTTTCCTGCTATCTAACTGAAACTTTGTACCCTTTAACCAATAACTCCCCTTTCTCCATCTTTCCTGCTCCCCCAGCCTCGTAACTGCCTGCTTCTGTGGCCTCTCTGCTTCTATGAGATTGACTTTTTAAGATTACACATATGGGCTGGGTGCAGTGGCTCACGCCTGTAATTCTAACACTTTGGGAGCCCAAGGTGGGTGAATCACTTGAGGTCAGGAGTTCGAGACCAGCCTGGCCAACATGGTAAGACCCTGTCTCTACTAAAAATACAAAAAATTAGCCGGGCATGGTGGTGTGCGCCTGTCATCCCAGCTACTCAGGAGGCTGAGGCAGAGGACTGCTTGAACCTGGGAGGCAGAGGTTGCAGTGAGTTGAGATAGTGCCACTACACTCCAGCCTGGGTGACGGAGTGAGACTCCATCTCAAAAAAAAAAAAAATACAAAACAAAAAAAGATTCCACATATGACTGAGATCATGTGATATTTTCCTTTCTGTGCCTGGCTTATTTCACTTAACATAATGTCCTCCAAGTTCATCCATATTGTGCTAAATGACAGAATTTTCTTTTTTAAAGCTGTATAATATTTTATTGTGTATATGTACCACATTTTCTTTACCCATTTACCTACTGATGGACACTTAGGTCACTTCCATGTCTTGGCGACTGTGCATAGTGTTGCAGTGAACATGGGAGTGCAGATAGCTCTTCACATACTGACTTCACATAATTTGGGTAAATACCCAGAAGTGGAATTGCTAGATCGTATGGTAATTCTATTTTTAATTTCTTGAGGAACTTCTGTACTATTTTCCAAAACAATGGCTGTACTAATTTACATTCCCACCAACAATGTAGCGGAGTTTCCATTTCATCACATCCTCACCATCCTTTGTTATCTTTTGTCTTTTTCTTTCTTTTCTTTCTTTTTTTTTTTTTTTTTTTTTTTTTGAGACGGAATCTCACTCTGTCGCCTAGGCTGGAATGCAGGGGCACAATCTCAGTTCACTGAAACCTCCGCCTCTTGGGTTCAAGTGATTCTCCAGCCTCAACTTCCCGAGTAGCTGGGATTACAGGCACATGCCACCACGCCTGGCTAATTTTTTGTATTTTAGTAGAGATGGGGTTTCACCATGTTGGCAAGGCTGGTCTTGAACTCCTGACCTCAAGTGATCTGCCCACGTCGGCCTCCCAAAACGCTAGGATTATAGACGTGGGCCACCACACCTGGCCTGTCATTTTTTTTTTTTTTTTTTTTTTTTTTGAGACGGAGTCTCGCTCTGTCACCCAGGCTGGAGTGCAGTGGCGTGATCTCGGCTCACTGCAAGCTCCGCCTCCCGGTTTCACGCCATTCTCCTGCCTCGGCCTCCCCAGTAGCTGGGACTACAGGCGTCCGCCACCGTGCCTGGCTAATTTTTTTTTTTGTATTTTTAGTAGAGACGGGGTTTCACCGTGGTCTCGATCTCCTGACCTCATGATCCGCCTGTCTTGTCCTCCCAAAGTGCTGGGATTACAGGTGTGAGCCACTGATCCTGGCCTTTTGTTTTTCTTTTGACACAGCCTGGTGGAAATACTTTATAATGGTATGTGACTACTCATCAATTTCCAAATTTGGGTTCAGTGATATCACATTGATATCTTGAAACTGAACATGGTAGAAGTCTCACTCCGTAACCCAGGCTAGAGTGCAGTGGCTTGATCACAGCTCACTGCAGCCTCGAACCCGTGGGTTCAGGTGATCCTCCCACCTCACCCTCCTGAGTAGCTGGGACTACAGGCATGGACCCCCATGCCTGGCCAATTTTTTGTATTATTATTTCTTTTTGTAAAGATTGGGTTCCGTAATTTTGCCCAGGCGGGTCTTGAACTCCTGGACTCAAGTGGATTTGCCCGCCTCAGCCTCCCAGTGCTGGGCACCATGCTGACCTCTTATTTTTTTGATAATAGGTTTTTTGTTTGTTTGTTTTTTTGTTGTTTTTTTTTTTTTTTGAGACGGAGTCTCGCTCTGTTGCCTAGGCTGGAGTGCAGTGGCATGAGCTCGGCTCACTGCAATCTCTGCCTCCCAGGTTCAAGCTATTCCTCTGCCCCAGCTTCCCGAGTAGCTGGGATCACAGGCGCATGCCACCATGCCCAGTTAATTTTTTGTATTTTAGTAGAGACGGGGTTTCACCATGTTGGCCAGGATGGTCTCGATCTGCTGAACTCATGATCTGCCCACCTCGGCCTCCCAGAGTGCTGGGATTACAGGCATGAGCCACTGTGCCCAGCTGAAATAGCCATTCTAATAGGTGTGAGGTGATACCTCATTGTAGACTTATTTATTTATTTATTTTTGAGATGGAGTCTTGCTCTGTCACCCAGGCTGGAGTACCGTGGTGCAATCTCGGCTCCCTGCAACCTCTACCTCCCGGGTTCAAGTGATTCTTCTCTTGCCTCAGCCTCCTGAGTAGCTGGGATTACAGGTGCCCACCACCATGCCTGGCTAAAATTTTTGTATTTTTAGTAGACACGGGGGTTTCTCCACATTGGCCAGACTAGTCTTGAACTCCTGACCTCAGTTGATCCGCCTGTCCTCGGCCTCCCAAAGTGCTGGGATTATAGGCATGAGCCACCACACCTGGCCTTCATTGTGGTTTTAATTTGCATTTCCTTGATAATTAGAGATGTGGAACATTTTTTTCATATATCTGTTGGCCATTCACATGTCTTCTGTTGAGAAATAGAAAATCTGTTCACATCCTTTGCTCATTTTTTAGTCACATCTTCTCGCTATTGAGTTGTTTTGAGTTCCATATATATTGTGGATATTAGCCCCTTGTCAGATAGTTTGCAAATATTTTCTCTTACTCTGTGCACTATCTCTTCACTTTGTTAATTATTTCCTTTGCTGTGCAGAAGCTTTTTAGTTTGATCTAATCCCTTTTGTCTATTTTTGCTTTAGCTGCTTATGCTTTTGGAGTCCTACCCAAGAAATCATTGACCAGACCAATGTCCTGCAGCTTTCTCCTTTGTTTTTTCTAGTAGTTTTACAGTTTCAGGTCTTATGTTTAAGTTGTTACTTCATTTTGAGTTGATTTTTATATACGGTGAGAGGTACGGGTCTAATTTCTCGGTTTTTTTGTTTTGTTTTGTTTTGTTTTTTGTTTTTTGTTTTTGAGATGGAGTCTTCCTCTGTCACCAGGCTGGAGTGCAGTAGCACGATCTTGGCTCACTGCAACCTCTGCTTCCCGGTTTCAAGTGATTCTACTGCCTCAGCCTCCCAAGTAGCTGGGACTACAGGCACGCACCACCATGCCTAGCTAATTTTTATATTTTTAGTAGAGACGAGGTTTCACCATGTTGGCCAGGATGCTCTCGATCTCTTGACCTCGTGATCTGCCCACGTCGGCCTCCCAAAGTGTTAGAATTACAGGCATGAGCCCCCGCGCCTGGACAAAGGGTCCAATTTCATTCCGGATGCGGATATCCAGTTTTCCCATCACCATTTATTGAAGAGACTGTCCTTTCTCTATTGTGTGTTCATGGCACCTTTGTTGAAAATCAATTGACTGTAAATGTCTGTGTTTTTTTCTGAGCTTTCTATCCTATTCCATTGGCCTGGGCTTTTTGTTGTTGTTGTTGTTGTTTTCGCTTTTTGTTTGTTTTTGTTTTTGTTTTGAGATGGAGTTTTCACTCTTGTTGCCCAGGCTGGAGTGCAGTGGCGTGATCTCTGCTCACTGCAACCTCCATCTCCCAGGTTCAAGCGATTCTCCTGCCTCAGCCTCCCCAGTAGCTGGGATTACAGGCATGCACCACCACACCTGGCTAATTTTTTGTATTTTTAGTAGAGACGGGGTTTCACCACGTTGGCCAGGCTAGTCTCAAACTGCTGACCTCAGGTGATCCACCTGCCTCAGCCTCCCAAAGCGTTGGGATTATGGGTGTGAACCACAGCGCCCAGCCCACTGGTCTGTTTTTATGTCAGCACCATGCTGTCTTGATTATAATAGTTTATAATTTATTTTGAAACCACCTTGTGTAGTGACCTTCTCCACTACAAAATCACAGGTGAATCTATAGATGATGATGATGCAGTATTAATGAAAAAAAACAAAAAACTGTTGTCTCACTAATAAAATTGGTCAGAGAAGCAACATGAGGTTTAAAAAAATAAAAGAGGCTGGACATGGTGGCTCATGCTTATAATGCCAGCACTTTGGGATGCTGAGGTGGGAGGATCTCTTGAACCTGGGAAATTGAGGCTGCAGTGAGCTGTGACTGCACCACTGCACTCTAGCCTGGGCAACAGCACGAGACCCTGTCTCTGAAAAATAAATAAAATAAAAAATTTAAAAATAGAAAAATAACTTCAAAAAATTAGCCAGTCGTGGCGGCACTTGCCTGTGGTCCCAGCTACTTGGGAGGCTGAGGCATGAGAATTGCTTCAACCTGGGAGGTAGAGGTTTCAGTGAGCCAAGATTGTGTCACTGCACTCCAGTCTGGGTGATAGAGCAAGACTCTTTCTCAAAAAAAATTAAAAATAGGCCAGGCGCAGTGGCTCATGCCTGTAATCCCAACACTTTGGGAGGCCGAGGTGGGTGGATCACCTGAGGTCAGGAATTCAAAACCAGCCTGGCCAACATGGTGAAACCCTGTCTCTACTAAAAATACAAAAAATTAGCCAGGCGTGGTGGCTGATGCCTATAATCCCAGCTACTTGGGAGGCTGAGACAGGAGAATTGCTTGAACCTGCGAGGCGGAGGTTGAAGTGAGCCGACATCATGCCATTGTACTCCAGCCAGGGCCACAAGAGTGAAACTCCATCTCAAAATAAATAAATAATAAAAAAATAAAATAAAATAAAAGGAAGTGGCATGCACAGCCCATGTAGTTGGTTTTCCCAGTGGGCTCTGGGAAACCCAAACCAATCCACATATGAAAATTCATTGATGAAGAGTTACAGCTGTGTCCAAGCTGCAAGACCTCTTGGAAACAGCCAACAGACAGGCCTTACACCTGATATTTAACTTTCTTTTTTTTTTTTTTTTTTTGAGACAGAGTCTCGCTTAGTCGCCCAGGCTGGAGTGCAGTGGCGCGATCTCGGCTCACTGCAAGCTCCGCCTCCCGGGTTCACGCCATTCTCCTGCCTCAGCCTCCCAAGTAGCTGGGACTACAGGCGCCCGCCGCCTCGCCCGGCTAATTTTTTGCATTTTTAGTAGAGACGGAGTTTCACCGTGTTAGCCAGGATGGTCTCGATCTCCTGACCTCGGGATCCGCCCGCCTCGGCCTCCCAAAGTGCTGGGATTACAGGCTTGAGCCACCGCACCCGGCCTGATATTTAACTTTCTAATTAGAGAGTCAAAAAGCCCTAAAACTTGTTGAATTTCTTTTTTGTTTTATTTGCTTTGCTTTCCAAACAAATTAGAGATTAAAAGGAACAGTTTTGCCTTCTGGCACGATGTAAATGCTATAAGAACAAACATTTGAAGTTTTGTTTGAATCCTATAACAGCCGGTGTTGGCCTTAAAGAGTCCCCACGTAGTCTGTCTTGTTTCTGACTGAAAATGGGCTCCATGCCAGAATCTGAATTATTGCAATGCCCAGTGGGACCAGGCAAATCAAACTAAACATAGCATCATGAAGATCTAAAAGTGTACTAGGGGGGAAGAAAGAGAACATAGTTTCTCCAGTGGCTTCTTATTAATTCAAATTTGTTTAACAAAAGGATTTGGAAAAATTTTATCTATGAAACCATTTAAAAAGTAAGAGATTTTGGCCAGGCACAGTGGCTCAGGCCTGTAATTCCAGCACTTTGGGAGGCCAAGGCGGATGGATCACTTGAGGTCCGGAGTTCGAGACCAGCCTGGCCAACATGGTGAAACCCTGTCTCTACTGAAAATACAAAAATTAGCTGGGTGTGGTGGCAGCCACCTGTAATCCTGGCTACTCTGGAGGCTGACGCAGAAGAATTGCTTGAACCCAGGAGGTGGAGGTTGCAGTGAGCCGAGATTGTGCCACTGCACTCTAGCCTGGGCGACAGAGTAAGACTCAGTCTCAAAAAAAAAAAAAAAAAAAAGTAAGAGATTTTATCAAACAATTTTGATTCTTTCAAATTATGGATAGCTGAGTCATCCCTACCTTCCAGTTGCTCATACCAGAGGAAGCTGACATGTCAATCTGTGATCACAAAGCCTGGTGAAAAGTGCAACAGCTACAACAGAGGACCAAGGATGGGGACAAGGGCACAAAGGATAGGCACATACATGTGTGTACTTGTAATACTTTAGTCTTGAAATTACCATCCAACAGGTTTTTATTTATTTATTTTTTAGAGTCTGAGTCTTTCTCTGTCATCCAGGCTGGAATGCAGTGGCACAATCCTGGCTTACTGCAGCCTTGAACTCCTGGGCTCCAGTGATCCTCCCACCTCAGCCTCCGAAATAGCTAGGACTACAGGCATGTGCCACCACACCCAGCTAATTTTTTATTTTTTGTAGAGACAGGGTCTCACTATGTTGCCCAGGCTGGTCTCAAACTCGTGGCCTCAAGCAATTCCCCCGCCTTGGCCTCTCAAAGTGCTGGGATGACAGGAGTGAGTAACTGCACCTGGCCCATCCATCAGGTTTTAAACAAAGTGGTAGGATTTGTGCATTCCTTTCTAGTACTAAACTTCCATTCAACACACTTAGAGGTTACAAGAGGAAACCAGGGTTAATGATATTATTCAGAAGTGACATGGCCTGATTTTCTGCTGAGAACTTTCATGAAGTCCAAAGATTCCTATGGTTCTCAGTTACATTCCAGATAGATTGTATTTTTCATTTAAACCATGCACAGTAAAAGGCGGCCCTGGATTACTTAGAGGCTGATTGTCCAGTCTGCATCTTGTTTTTGGTGACATGGGTTATCTACAATAGCACCTTATTAATTCTACCAATTGAGGAAAGATGTGAAAAAGTCAAACTATATGATAGAAGAAGAGGAGACCGTTTGTTACATTTTCATACTTGAACCAATGGCAATTACCAGAACCTGTGCATATAACTCATTCATCTAAAACAAAAAGTAGGTCCCATGCGATGATTAATGTGCTAGGCACTGGACTAAATACTGGGTATTCAATGGTAGGTGAAACTGCTAAAGTCTCTGTCTTCATGGAGCCTACCTCCTAGTGTGGGAGGTACATCTTATTTAAATAGTCATAAGTAAGTTCGATTTACACATGATTATATAAGATGACTGTAGAAAGTGCTATGATAGAAAATCAAGGTATTAAATGAGAGCTCGTTGTTAGACGGTCTGGCTCATGCTAGGCAAGTGGAGGCCAGAGAATGCTTCCCAGAGGAAATATTTGAGCTGAGTTCTAAAGGACAAGTAGGCATTAACTAGGAGGGTTCTACCTAGAATCATGTGCAAAACCTCCAGCCACCACTACCTCCTCCTCTAAAAGCCATAGCTAGAACCAGGCACGGTTCATGCCACATAATCCCAACATTGTGGGAGGCCAAGGCAGGCAGATTGCTTGAGCCTAGGACTTCAAGACCAGCATGATCAACATGGTGAAAACCCATCTCTACAAAATATAGAAAAATTAGCTGGGTGTAGTGGTGCTCAGCTGCAGTCCCAGCTACTCAGGGGGCCGAGGTGGGAGGATTGCTTGAACCTGGGAGGCAGAGGTGGAAGCGAGCTGAGATCATGCCACTACACTCCAGCCTGGGTGACAGAGCAAAACCAGTCTTTGCTTTTTTTTTTCAAAAAAAAAAAAAAAAAAAAAAAAGGAGGAGGAGGAGAGAAAAACCATAGCTGGGAATGTCCTTGGTGCTCTGAATTGGATGACATTTGTTAGGCATGGCCATCCCTCCCACCCCCCTGCTGCTAAAGACCACCCTTCACTTATCCAAGAGCTGATGGTTACCTACCCACACTTTGCTCCTCTGCTGCTACTTTCTGGGCTCTGAGATGACCACAGAGTCCAGAGTCAAACACTGGGCCACTCCCAACATTACTGATGATGCTGTCAAAATGTGGTTACACTTCTGCTGCACCTCAATTATCTATGGAAAACCTAATTTAAGAGGTATACGGTGTTTTGTCTGCCTGCATTTCTTCCTGTAAGAAACACCCTTTCCCCTCTTCGCTAGTAAACCTGTCTCAGTCCTTACGAGTTGGTGGAGCTGGACTGCCTCACTTCCATCCCCAAGGTCAGGTACATACCCAGATCGGGTCAGAGGACTCCATGTGTCAAGGTACAGCTACTGCCTCAGCAATAAGCACTTACTCATACAGTGCCCATTAGTGTCCACCTGGGGACTTTTCCTGTGCTACTGGAACAAAAGTGGATGTTTCCTCACCATCTTGGGCTGTTAGCCCCATGTGAACATGGAGGTATCTTGCTGCCATGCGATGAAAAGCTTATACCCAACACAGAGGGTAAGTCAGAGAAACCAGTTCATGACATATTTTGAGATCCAAATCTGCCTGACTTTTCAGCTACAGGAGCCAATAAATTCCCTTTTTATTTTTTCTTTTTTTTTGAGACAGATTCTCACTCTGTCGCTCAGGCTGGAGTACAGTGGCGCGATATTGGCTCACTGCAACCTCCATCTCCTGGGTTCAAGTGATTCTCCTGCCTCAGCCTCCCGAGTAGCTGGGACTACAAGCGCGCACCGCCATGCCCAGGTAATTTTTTGTATTTATAGTAGAGGCAGGGTTTCACCATGTTGGCCAGGCTGGTTTAGAACTCCTGACCTTAGGTGATCCACCCGCCTCGGCCTCCCAAAATGCTAGGATTACAGGCATAAGCCACTGTCCCTGACCCAAATTCCTTTTTAATTTAAGCTAACCTGCATTGAATTTCTGTCACTTGTAGCCAAAGTGGTTGAATAATGCACCTTTCCAATTGGCACTTATGTCCAAATTACCATAAACTGGCTGCCTCTGACCGCTCTACTTCGGAAAGGATTCAGTGATTTCTAATTGACCACTACGAGTGAAGACACAGGAGTTCTGAAACAGCTGAGCCCAGATTCCGAGAACGACAGGACAAGATCACGACTGTACTTTTGAACTTGATTTTGGAGGTGTTCACAAGCATGACGCCTCTCCTGGACTTTGTTTACTGATTGGAACTGCAAGACAGACGAGACAGCAGAACTAGGCCAACAATGGGTGCAAGGTGCCAGAAAGGTAATAGAAACCCAAGTTCCACTTTGAAGCAGCATAAATCAGACATGTCTCAAACATTAAAAAAGGAAGTGGCCTGATCAAGACCTTTAAACGGGGTAAAAAGTCACGAAGTCATGGCCATGAGCGGCTAATCACAGAATGACTACAATATGTGCTCAGAGACACAGGGTTTCATGAAAAGCCCCATCTCTGCCTGGCTGCAGCACCTCTGTGCTTTTTGTCCCAGCATTTGGTTAGCAGCAGGACCCCATTATCCTTCAGTGTTCTGTAGTTATAACAGATTCCAGCTTCAGAAAAAAAAAAAAAAAAAAAAAAATGGATTCCAGCTGCCAGGGGTTCTCTCTGGGAGATTTTCTATCTCTGAGACGGAATTGTCTTTTTCTCCCTTTTTTCATGGTGAGAGGGGCATGGAGTACACCTCTGATAATTTGCAGAGGCAAAACCTTGCATGAGCATGCTGACAACCCTGCAGAGAGAAAGCCTTAGGCTGGAAGTTCAAGGGCAACCAGGAGAATGAACATTTCGATGAATAAAGCAATTTGATAACTACCATGTTGTGGTGTAAGACCCAACACTTACAGGCTTACATGGTGATTACTAAAGGTGCAACTATTTTAATGGCTTCATCTACTTTAAAGTACTGGTGATTTTTCTACTACTTCATTGAATCACTTGATGTTTCTTGGAAAAGTTCTTTGGTCTTTCTGCTAAAATGTTATTCTAAGCTAGGAGAGATGCCATGATTTCAGAGAATTTCTTTTCCTCTATAATATTATATATTTTCCTCTGGGGTATCAATGACCCTACTGACTACTTTGAATATTATGCCTTTAAGGTGTCTTCACCTCTCATTTCCTTAACATTTTTAAATGAATCTCTGATAGAATAATGAATCTGAAGCCTTGCTTATGCTTTGATGCATTCAACAAATATTTATTGCACACTTACTGTTTTAGATGCCTGGGATACAGAGTAGATAAATCAATAATGATCCTTGCCTTCAACAAAGCTTACATTCTGGTAGAGGCAAAGAGATAATAAATAACTATATTTAATATCATCTTTTGTAATAATAACCACTATACCTCTGCTTATGAAAAAAATTGCATTCAATTTTTGCTCACAATCTTCTTTTTTTTTTTTTTTTTTTTTGAGACAGGGTCTCACTCTGTCACCTAGGCTGGAGTGCAGTGGCACAATCATACTTCACTGCAACCTCCGCCTCCTGGGCTCAAGTGACCCTCCTGCATCAACCCCACAAGTAGCTCTGACTACAGGTGCATGCCACAACGCCCAGCTAATCTTTGTATTTTTTGTAGAGATGGAATTTCACCATGTTGCCCAGGCTGGTCTTGAACTCCTAGACTCAAGTGATCTGCCTACCTCGGCCTCCCAAAGTGCTGGAATTACAGGCATGAGCCACTATGCCCAACTAATCTTCTATTTATTTATTTCCTTCCTTCCTCCCTTCCTTCCTTCCTTCCTTCCTTTTCCCTCCCTCCCTCCCTCCCTCCCTCTCTTCCTTCCTTCCTTTCCTTCCTTTCTTTCCTTCCCTTCCCTTCTTTTCTTCCTTTCTCTCTCTTTTCTTTCTTTTTTCTGACAGAGTCTTGCTCTGTCGCCCAGGCTGGAGTGCAGTGGCATGATCTTGGCTCACTATAACCTCCACCCCCTAGGTTCAAGTGATTCTCTTACCTCAGCCTCCTGAGTAGTTGGTATTATAGGCGCACACCACCACAACCAGCTACTTTTTTTTTTTTTTTGTAGTTTTAGTAGAGACAGGGTCTTGCTATGTTGTCCAGGCTTGTCTCAAACTCCTAGACTCAAGTGATCTGCCTGCGTCAGCCTTCCAAGGTGCTGGGATTACAGGCATGAGCCACTGCACCCAGCCTAATCGTCTATTCTCAAAAGAAAAAAAAAATCCACCCGCAGGTAACAGAATTCTAAAATATTACTGTCTGGAGCCCTTTACTTCATTTTCCTAGCTTATACCTGCCAAATTATTGGTAAATTCAGCTCTGTGAGGTGAATGGGACCATATAAATGATCATACTCTCACCTTGAATCCTATCTTTAGGATCTTCTACATCACGAGACTAAAGCAAAATCTGGCTCCTTTCCACTCTTCTACTATCAACATCAGCTCAAAAATATGTAAAATTACTCAGGTTGCTTCCTGATGGCATCAGTGAAATAACTTTATGGTCATTCATACAAAAACAGACAGCCCTGGCCCAGCACAGTGGCTCATACCTATAATCCCAGCACTTTGGGAGGCTGAGGCGGGAGGATCACTTGAGGCCAAGAGTTTCAGACCAGCCTGGTAAACATGGCAAGACTGACCCTATCTCTATTAAAAAAAAAGAGAGAGAGAGAGAGAGAGAGAATCCTTTCAAAGACACCAAATCAGTATCAATGAGCCCCTCTGCAGAAAAAAACAGGAGCTCAGAATGGAGGCGGCCAGAGAAACCTCAGTAGGGTGAATGTGTCCGTATAGTTTCTTTTGAATTTGTGTCAAGAAACCTTGAGTCCCTATACACTGTTGCTACTTCAAGAATAGAGAGGGAATTTCTTTTTTCTGGGGTCAGCCTGACATGTCCGTTTTAACAATAATGCTGTGAGATGCATTGAAGGCTTACTACTTGCCTGGCCCTGTCTTAGCTTGGGTTGCCACAACAAAATATCATAGCACAGGTTGGGTAGCTATTTATTTATTTATTTAGAGGGCCTTGCTCTGTCACCCAGGCTGGAGTGCAGTAGAGCCATCATAGCTCACTGTAGCCTCAATCTCCCAGGCTCAAGTGATCCTTCCATCTCAGCCTCCCAAACAGCTGGTACTACAAGCACACACCATCAAGCCCAGCTAATTTTTTTCAACAGTTTTTGTAGAAACAAGGTCTCACCATTGCCCAGGCTGGTCTTGAACTCTGGGCTTCAGCCTCCTCCCACCTTGGCCTTCCAAACTGCCAGGATTAGAGTGTGAGCCCCAAGACCCGGCCGAGGTGGCTTAAACAACAGACATTTATTTCTCACAGTTGTGAAGGCCAAGAAGTCTGAGATCTGGGTGCCAGCATGGTTGGGTTCTAGTGAGGGTTGTCTTCCTGGCTTATAGACAGGAAACTATGTTCTTGTATGAGAGAGAGAAAAGGAGGGAAGAGGATAGGGGAGAAGGAGGGAGAAGGAGGGAGAGGGAGAAGGAGGGGGAATGGGGAGAGAGAGAGAATGAGAGCTCTCTCACATCTCTTCTTTTTTTTTTTTTGAGATGGAGTCTCACTCTGTCACCCGGGCTGGAGTGCAGTGGCGCTATCTCGGCTCACTGCAACCTCCACCTCCCAGGTTCAAGCTATTCTGCCTTAGCCTGCTGAGTAGCTGGGACTGCAGGCACACACCACCATGGCCAGCTAATTTTTGTACTTTTAGTAGAGACAGGGTTTCACCATGTTGGCCAGGATGGTCTCCATCTCCTGACCTTTGACCCACCCGCCTCAGCATTCCAAAGCCCTGGGATTACAGGCATGAGCCACTGCACCCGGCCTCATGTCTCTTCTTATCAGGACACTAATCCCATCATGCAGGCCCACCCTCATCACCTCAACTAAACCTAATCACCTCCAAAGGCCTCATCTCAAAATAGCATCTCTTTAGAGTTTAGGGCTTCAAAATATGAATTTTAGGGAGACAAAATTTAATCCATAGCACCCTGCTGGAACGTTTCCCTCATTGCTACTAATTCTACAATACCCCTGAAGAAGACACTGAGGCTTAGAGAGGTTAATTAAATTATCCAAAGTTACACAGCTAATGAGTTTGGAGCTGAGGTTTTTTACTTAGATATGAACTAAAAACCTCTTCAAGATAAAATGATGGTGGGGCGCAGTGGCTGATGCCTGTAATCCTAGCACTTTGGGAGGCCAAGGCAGGCATATCACTTGAGGTCAGAAGTTTGAGACCAGCCTGGCCAACATGGTAAAACCCTGTCTCTACTAAAAGTACAAAAAAAAAAAAAAAAAAAAAATTAGCTGGGCGTTGAGGCTCACTCATGTAGTTCCAGCTACTTGGGAGGCTGAGGCAGGAGAATCACTTGAACCCAGAAGGCAGAGGCTGCAGTGAGCTGAGATCACACCACTGCATTCCAGCCTAGGTGAAAGAGCGAGACTCTGTCTCAAAAATAAAATAAAACAAAGTAAAAATAAATAAAATGGTGCCTTTAATACAAACTTATCAGAAGGAAAAAACTCAGTTTCTAAAAAGATGGTCATATGCTTTTAGTGGAAATGAGTTAAGAGACTCTCAGCTGGAAGGGATCGCCTTTGACAAATCCCATCAAGTACCTAATAGTTCAAGACCTACACCTGGGCAATAGTGAGACCTTGTTTCTACAAAAAATGTTTTGACTGGTCTTGAACCCCTGGGCTCAAGCGACCCTCCTGCCTCAGCCTCCCAAAGTGCTGGGATTACAGGCATGAGCCATAATCTTTTGGGCCAAATATTCTTCATAATTTAGAATGCCACAAGTACTCATGTTCATTACAGTTAGCAACTGGACTTAATTTAAAGAACTTTGTCAAAGACACAGTGATTATCCCAATGTTCATTTCAGCAACCCCAACAAATGTATATGATTATATGTACACAGTTTTTTGGAGTTGTAATTTGTGCATATTTTTAAATACTGTCTTCTCATACTTCTCATGTCTTTAATACTGTCTTAGTAGGTTGAGTGGAAGGAATAGCCCTTTTCCTTTCATATCCTAGAACTTCATCAAGCCCCAAGTATAATAATGACTTCACCAGCCCCAAGTATAATACATAAGATTAACTCATTTCTTCCTAAGTAACCTAATCTTTAACATTACATAAAACCACCAATTTAGTCCTAATATGAACAGAGGTCATTAAACAAGCAGGAGCCAGTTCTTGCCTGAGAATTTCCAGGTTTTTGCTTTAGTAAATATGGAAAGCACTTGTTTTCAAAAAGCAGTTTTAAAATTAGTTTTAAGAACTGGGCGCGGTGGCTCATGCCTGTAGTCCCAGCACTTTGGGAGGCTGAGGCTGGTGGATGACTTGAGCCCAGGAGTTCAAGACCAGTCTGGGCAACACGGTGAGACCCTGTCTCTACAAAAAATACAAAAATTAGCTGGGTGTGGTGGCACGCACCTGTAATCCCAGCTACTCAGGAGGCTGACGCAGGAGAATTGCTTGAACCCAGGAGGTGGAGGTTGCAGTGAGCTGAGGTCATGCCACTGCACTCCAGCCTGAATGACAGAGTGAGACTCCGTCTCAAAAAAAAAAAAAAAAAAAAATTAGCCAGGCGTGGTGTTATGCACCTGTGTCCCAGCTACTCGGGAGACTGAAGTGGGAGGATCGCTTGAGCCCAAGAGTTCAAGACTGCAGTGAGGTATGATCATGCCACTGCATTCCAGCCTGGGTGATACAGCAAGTCTCTTAAAAAAAAAAAAAAAAAAAGTATTAGGACTCTCTACCCCAGTTCCCAGCTCAGTGCTAATACTAGCAGGCACTCAAAAGTGTTCGCTGAAAAAAGAATGCAAGCATGCTTAGTAGGTGGAGTGGAAGGAATAGCCCTTTTCCTTTCATATACTAGAACTTCATTGTCATTGTTTCTTCTTTGTGCAAAACGTGGATTTGTGTTGCAAGTTTGTTGTTGTTGTTGTTATTGTTTTTGAGACAGGATCTCACTGTCACCCAGGCTGGGGTGCAGTGGCATGATCTTGACTCACTGCAACCTCTGCTTCCTGGGTTTACGTGATTTTCCAGCCTCAGCCTCCTGAGTAGCTGGGTCTATAGGTGTGCACCACTGCACCTGGCTAATTTTTGTATTTTTGTAGAGATGTGGTCTCACCATGATGCCCAGGCTGGTCTCGAACTCCTGGGCTCAAGTCATTCATCGGCTTAGGCCTCCCAAAGTGCTGGAATTACAGGCATGAGCCACCGCACCCAGCCATAAAAATTTTTTTTTTTTTTTTTTAGACGGAGTCTCGCTCTGTCGCCCAGGCTGGAGTGCAGTGGCTGGATCTCAGCTCACTGCAAGCTCTGCCTCCCGGGTTTACGCCATTCTCCTGCCTCAGCCTCCCGAGTAGCTGGGACTACAGGCGCCCACCACCTTGCCCGGCTAGGGGTTTTTTTTGTGTATTTTTTAGTAGACACAGGGTTTCACCGTGTTAGCCAGGATGGTCTCGATCTCCTGACCTTGTGATCCACCTGTCTCAGCCTCCCAAAGTGCTGGGATTACAGGCTTGAGCCACCGCGCCCAGCCCCAGCCACAAATTTTTAATAGGAGTTGGATGTATAAAACAATTAAAACAACCCATTTCTAACTTTACTATATGAAATACCTTATCCCAGATAATTAGAAGAGATTATATGTTGGTTTTCTTGCCCAATTAATTACCCCAGTTATAGATCTCCATTAACCATTACATTCACTGGCTGCTGGATAGTATATCTTTGGGTCACTATTAAGTAAATAGATCTACAAAATGTAGGAAAATAATCTTCCCAGCAGAACCAACATTTCTGTAATTGTATCAAGGAATCATAGACCACATTTTGAAAATGTCAGTGGGAAGAATCATGCCCCTGAGCTATACAGTTCTGAGTATGTTAACAGTAAAATAATAATTGGATATCAGAAAACTTATAGGTATGACATTTATTTCAAATATATATTTTTGCTGAATACTTTTTTTTTTTTTTTTAAGAGACAAGATTTCACTGTGTCACCCAGGCTGGAGTGCAATGGTGCGGTCACAGCTCACTGCAGCATTGACCTCCAGGCTCAAGCAATTCTCTGGCCTCAGCCTCCTGAGTAGCCGGGGCAACAGGTATGTACCACCACACGTGGCTAATTTGTGTATTTTTTGTAGAGACAGGGTCTTACTATGTTGCCCAGTCTGGCCTTGAACTCCTGGACTCAGGGGATCCAATGACAGGTGAGAGCCACCATGCCCAGCCACATTTTTGCTAAATTCTTTACACTGGCGAATCTCAAAGAATTCTCTCATCATCACACCATATCCTGCTAAGTGTGCAATTAACCTGTGGACTTCAGTCGGACATTTTCAGATTAGCATTAGCTATGTGAGGCCACCAAATGCCAACTGTTAAATTATCACTCAAAGATAAATGACACTTGAGTGTGCTGTTTGAGTTCATACCTCTAAAAATGCTTATAGTACCATGAGATTAGTGTGCCAACGTGTCTGGCTGCCAACGTGTCTATAGCTGAGCCAACAAGAATTAGTCTCTAGAGCCTCTGTTTCCAAGGAAGTCAATCTCTAGATTCCCACATTGGCTGCATGATGGAATAAGCCAGGGGCTATGAAAAATTCTGATGCCTGTTGAAGCTTGGAGGAGCTGGGGGTGGGGTATAGGGCAGTGATGATCAGAATTAAATAGAACTGGGAGTCCTTAGTGTTGCTGGTGGCAATGTTGAAATGCATGAGGGTTGTTTATTGTATAATGAAGTATTTTTCATACGAAGTCATATGAAGTATTCCATTCCACTGTATTTGTTCTTATTTTAACCATACAACTAGGTAATAAAGGAAATCAAGTATTGTTTTATATTTTTTAAAAAAAGTACTTATGCCTGGATCTCACCCCCCAGACATTCTGATTTAACTGGTCTAGGGTATGGTCTGGGCATCACGACTTTTTCAAGCTCCAAATGATTCTAATGTGCAACAAGGTTGAGAACTATTGCTACAGGGCCTTCGTGTGCTTTGAGAATACAAAGAAAATTCAGAAAGATAGGTTAAAAACATACTCTCCATTCCTCCATTGCTGTCACATCTATCAGCAAATAAGCTATCACAGGAAATACAGGGCTTTGGCTCTTTTCCATTCCAGATTCTGTTCTTCTGTTCCTGTCCTCTTTTAGCCACCAGGGTTTTACTTTTGTTTATTTATTTATTTATTTATTTAAGACAGAGTCTCGCTCTATTGCCCAAGGTTTCACTTTTATTTATTTATTTATTTATTTATTTATTTATTTATTTTATTTGTTTGTTTATTTGAGACAGAGTCTCACTCTATTGCCCAGGCTTGAGTGCAGTGGCGTGATCTTGGCTCACTGCAACTTCTGCCTCCTGGGTTCAAGTGATTCTCTTGCCTCAGCTTGCTGAGTAGCTGGGATTATAGGCACACACCACCTCGCCCGGCTAATTTTTGTATTTTTAGTAGAGACGGGGTTCCACCATGTTGGCCAGGGTGGTCTCAAACTCCTGACCTCAGGTGATCCGCCTGCCTCAGCCTCCCAAAGTTCTGGGATTACAGACATGAGCCACGGAGCCCAGCCTAATGATTGATTGACTGATTGTGAGATAGGGTCTCACTCTGTTGCCCAGGCTGGAGTACAGTAGTGAGATCATAGCTCACTGCATTCTCGAACACCTGGGCTCAAGTGATACTCCTACCTCAGCCTCCTGAGTAGCTGGGATTACAGGCATGTGCCACCACTCCTGGCTAATTTTTTTTTTTTTTTTTTGAGACGGAGTCTCGCTCTGTCGCTCAGGTTGGAGTGCAGTGGGGCACAATCTCGGCTCACTGCAACCTCCGCCTCTTGGGTTCAAGCTATTCTGCCTCAGCCTGCTGAGTATCTGGGACTACAGGCACACGCCACCATGCCCAGCTAATTTTTATACTTTTAGTAGAGACAGGATTTCACTGTGTTAGCCAGGATGGTCTCGATCTCCTGACCTCGTGATCTGCCCGCCTTGGCCTCCCAAAGTGCTGGGATTGCAGGCGTAAGCCGCCATGCCCGGCCACTCCTGGCTAATTTTTAAAAACATTTTTTGTAGGGATGGGGTCTTGCTATGTTGCCCAGACTGGTCTCAAACTCCTGACCTCAAGTGATCCTCCTGCTCTGGCCTTCCAAAGTGCTGGAAGATGAGAGCTACAGATGAGAGCCACCACACTTGACCGTCACCAGAGTTTTCTACTACAATATTGCTTGAGGCTTTTTTTTTGTTTTTTTTTTTGAGGTGGAGTCTAGCTCTGTCGCCCAGCCTGGAGTGCAGTGGCGCGATCTCGGTTTACTGCAAGCTCTGCCTCCCGGGTTCACGCCATTCTCCTGCCTCAGCCTGCCAGTAGCTGGGACTACATGCGCCTGCCACCACGCCCGCCTAATTTTTTGTATTTTTAGTAGAGACAGGGTTTCACCATGTTAGCCAGGATGGTCTCGATCTCCTAACCTCGTGATCCGCCTGCCTCAGCTTCCCAAAGTGCTGGGATTATAGGCGTGAGCCACCGCACCTGGCCTGCTTGAGGCTTTTACGGTTACTTGGATTGTCAAGCAATGTCCCCAGTTCAGGTGGAAAACAGTCACCTCGAAGATGGAGAAACTGAGTCTGAGGAAGAATTCTTCACATTCTACAGAAGAAATGTGGTCCAAGACAGTCCACATTCACTTCCTTCATTCAGATACTCATTTCTTAGCCACAATTAACCAATTTTGAGCCATGCCTCTATAATGAAATATCACTGAGTTCTACGGTTCTAACTCCTTAATCTCTCATGTCAGTTTCCTCTTGCCTTCTGTCTTCCACTACTTTAGGGCTGGAATTACATGCATGAGCCACCACACTGGCCCCATGCATAATATTAACCAGTGGAACTAGCATTCCTCATATAAAATCACTTTGTTAGCCTTCCAGCTGTTCTTTGCAATCCAGCTAACATCCCTTCAAAACACACTTCAGGGTAATCTTTTATTTTTACTTATTTATTTTTTGAGACAGGGTCTGACTCTGTCATCCCAGCTGGAGTGCAGTGGCGTGATCTCGGCTCACTACAACCTCCACCTCCCGGGTTCAAGCAATTATCCTGCCTCAGCCTCCCAAGTGGCTGGGACTTCAGGTGCGTGCCACCATGCCTGGCTAGTGTTTGCATTTTTTGTGGAGATAGGTTTTTGCCATGTTGCCCAGGCTAGTCTCGAACTCCTGAGCTCAAGAGATCTACCCACCTTGGCCTCCCAAAGTGCTGAGATTATAGGCATGAACCATCATGCCCAGTCTGGGGCTATCTTTTAAAAGGCAAATCTGATATTATTACCTCTTGGTTTAATAATTACAATGCTCCATTCCTTTTAGGATCAAGTCTACACTTCTCAAGCTCTACTACTAAACCATCAGCCATTCCTCCAAGCATGTCGTACAACCTCATGCCTCTCTGTGCTTGCACAGACTCCCTGCTACTATGAATTTTCAAAATTTATTAGAGAGATCATTTATTTTCTCCTCAGTCTGAATTGTACTCTAAGCCAGTGGGTAATCTCTCAACAGCCCACACTTACATCTGTAATAGCACCTAGCACCCAGGATTAGGATTCTCACTATAATTGACTGTGAGTTTATTCAGAGTGGGGGGCTGCATTTTTTGCCTCTTTTTCCTTTGGACAGGACCTGGTACACAGTAGGTGTTAATATTTGTTGAATGAATGCTGTATCATTTTACACGTCTATGCGTTGTACATATATCTATGCTGTTTCTCTTCACTGGGTACATGCAATCTCCATGCACATTATTATTATTATTATTTTTGAGACAGGATCCTGCTCTGTCACACAGGCTGGAGTGCAGTGGTATGATCATAGCTCACTACAGCCTCCAACTCCTGGGCCCAAACAATCCTCCCACCTCAGCCTGCCAAGTAGCTAGGATTACAGCTAGGTACCACCACACTTGGCAAATTTTTCAATTTTTTGTAGAGATGGGATCTTGCTGTGTTCCCCAGGCTGGTCTCAAACTCCTGGCCTCAAGGGACCCCTGCCTCAGCCTCCCAAAGCACTGGGATTACAGGCATCAGCAATGGCACCTGGCCCCATGCACAGTATTTATGCCTCCACTGAAACCTGGCTGAAGCATTTTTTTCTCTGTGAAGCCTTCCTGGACTTGGTTCCAGAGACAGTGATGATCATGCCCACCTTTTAGCCACCATTATATCTTATATATACTTCTAATCATAGTATCTACCTTTTTGTCCTGCAAAAATCTCTCCTCATGTGTGTCTCCTTTACCAGATTGTAGACAGCTAGTGGAAGCAACCTATTTTATTTATTTTCATATTCTGAGCACTTATGATATAATAGGCAACGAGTAATTAAGCCTTCATTTTTCCATTTAGTAATTAAGCCTTCAGTGCTTCTTTTACACCAAAACAGATTGTTCTAAAACAAAATTCAGATCATGTTTTTATTTTCTTTTTTTTTTTTTTTGAGACAGAGTCTTACTTTGTTGCCCAGGCTGGAGTGCAGTGGCACCATCTCAGCTCACTGCAACCTCTGCCTCTCTGGTTCAATCGATTCTTGTGCCTCAGCCTCCCGAGTACCTGGGACTACAGGTGCGTGCCACCGTGCCCAGCTAATTTTTGTATTTTTAGTAGAGATGGAGTTTTGCCATGTTGGCTAGGCTGGTCTTAAACTCCTGGCCTCAAGCACTCCACCTACCTCAGTCTCTCAAAGTACTGGGTTACAGGTGTGAGCCACTATGCCTGGCCTAGATGATGTTTGTCTCATGCATTAAAATCTTCAGTGATTTTCCTTTACCTAGAGTGGTCTTTCCAAAAATACAGCATCTGGACCCCTGCTGGCACACATGATAATTTTTACACATTACATAATAGTTCTTTTTATTTTTATTTTTTATTTTTTGGATGGAGTTTCACCCTTCTCACCTAGGCTGGAGTGCAGTGGCGCGATCTTGGCTCACTGCAACCTCCACCTCCCAGGTTCAAGCGATTCTCGTGCCTCAGCCTCCCGAGTAGCTGGGACTACAGGTGCCCGCCACCACACCCAGCTAACTTTTGTGTTTTTAGTAGAGATGGGGGTTCACCATGTTGGTCAGGCTGGTCTCGAACTCCTGACCTCAGGTGATCATGCCTTGGCCTCCCAAAGTGCTAGAATTACAGGAGTGAGCCACCGGCCAGTTCTTTTTATTTTAATGGCATTAAAAAAATTGAAATCTACCAAATGAATGATTTTATGGATGCTTTTTCTTATGGCAGCTGAGATTTGTTTTAAGTTAGTGATTTAAAATAAATTTAAAGAAAAATATTGAATAACTATTAGTACATAGAGTACTCATATAACAAATGTCAAAAATCCATCATATTCGTGAAACCCTAATGTATAGGATTAAAATCCTATACATCTTCTAAATCCAGTGTACAGATCCTACACATCATCAGCCCTGATTGCCTTTTCAACCTCACCCCCTCTAGCTGCCATCGATTGTGCTGTACCTCATGCCACTAATCAACAGTTTCCATGTGACTTCTCCTGACTCCTTTCAGTCTATTCGCTACACAGCACCCGGAGGGATACTGTTAAAAAGTAAGTCAAGGCTGGGCACAGTGGCTCACGCCTTAATCTCAGCACTTTGGGAGGCCAAGGCAGGCGATCACATGAGGTCAGGAGTTCGAGACCAGCCTTGCCAACATGGCGAACCCTCATCTCTATTAAAAATACAAAAATTAGCTGGGTGTGGTGGCACACACCTGTAATCTCAGCTTCTTGGGAGGCTGAGGCAGGAGAATCACTTGAAGCCAGGAGGCAGAGGTTGTAGTTAGCCGAGATTGCGCCACTGTACTCCAGCCTGGGTGACAGAATGAGACTCTGTCTCCAAAAAAAAAAGTAAGTCAAATCAGGTCACTACCCTGCTCAAAACTGTCCAATCACCGTTTTTTTTGCTTTTTTTGTTTGTTTGTTTCTTTGTGTTGGTTTTTTTTCTTCTTCTTCTAGAAGATGCATGGTTAACTATCAGGGGCGACATGCCACTAGATCTGCAATTTAACTTAAAATGGTTCAGAGAAGGGTGGGTGCAGTGGTTCACACCCGTAATCCCAGCACTTTGGGAGGCTAAGAAGGAAGGATCACTTGAGCCCAGGAGTTTCAAACTAGCCTGGGCAATCTAGTGAGACCGTCTCTACAAAAAAATTTAAAAATTAGCCAGTGCACCTGCAGTCCCAGCTACTAGGGAGGCTGAGTCAGAAGGATCCCTTGAGCACAAGAGTTCAAAGCTGCAATGAGCCATTATTGTGCCATCGTACTCAACCTGGGAGACAGAGCAAGACCCTGTCTCCAGAAAAAAAAACAAAAAAAACAAAAAAAACCCAAGAGATATACAGGCTAAGTGCGATGGCTCACACCTGTAGTCCCAGCACTTTGTGAGGCCAAGGGAAGCAGATCACTGGAGGTCAGGAGTTCGAGACCAGCCTGGCCAACGTGGTGAAACCCTGTCTTTACTAAAAACATAAAAATTAGCTACTCAGGAGGCTGAGACATGAGAATCGCTTGAACCCAGGAATCGGAGTTTGCAGTGAGATGAGATCACGCCACTGCACTCCAGCCTGGGCGACAAAGCAAGACTGTCTCTTAAAAAAAAAAAAAAAAGGGAAGAATGAGAAAGCACCTTATGTCATGACATAACACAAACTTCAACATATAAAGTGATCAGGCACAGTGGCTCACACCTATAATCCCAGCAACTAGTGAGAGTGAGATGGGAGGATCACTGAGGCCAGGAGTTGGAGATCAGCCTGAACAACACAGTAAGACCCCATCTCTAAAAAAAATAAATAAATAAATTTGAGGCTGCAATGAGCTATGATTGCACCACTTCACTCTCAGCCTGGACGACAAAGCAGAATCCCATCTCTAAAAATAAAAATAGAAAATAAAAATAAATAGTCCAGAGAACAGAATACACATACACACAGAGATACAGATAAACCAAATATGGCAAAATATCAGCAATTGATGAATCTAAGAAGTGGGTGTACACATTTATTTTCTCTGTAATTTTCTTTAAACTTTTTTTATATTTGGAAAATTTTATAATAAAAAGTTATGAAGAAAATAAGATGGTTTAATTGACAGATGGATGGATACATTAATTAATACATGATAAAATTAATACAGTAGGTTGTAAATAGTTGAATGTAGATTACTGTGCAACTTTTAAAACTTTTTTGTATATCTGAAAATGTTTGGCCAGGCATGGTGGCTCATGCCTGTAGTCCCAGCACTTTGGGAGGCCGAGGCGGGGGGATCACCTGAGGTCGTGAGTTCAAGACCAGCCAGACCAACATGGAGAAACCCCGTCTCTACTAAAAATACAAAATTAGCTGGATGTGGTGGCGCATGCCTGTAATCCCAGCTACTCGGGAGGCTGAGGCAGGAGAATTGCTTGAATCTGGGAGGGAAAGGTTGCGGTGAGCCAAGATCGTGCCACTGCACTCCAGCCTGGGCAACAAGAGCGAAACTCAGTCTCAAAAAAAAAAAAAGAAAGAAAGAAAAGAAAAGAAAATGTTCATAAATAAAAGAATGGAGGAAAAGCTTTAAGAAAAACTTGAAAAAAAAAATCTAGCTTGGTGAGGTGGCTCACACTTGTAATCCCAGCACTTTGGGAGGCTGAGGTGGGCAGATTACCTTGCCTGAGGTTGCGAGTTTGAGACCAGCCTGGCCAACATGGTGAAACCCCATGTCTACTAAAAATACAAAAATTAGCTGGGTGTGGTGGTGGGCACCTGTAATTCCACCTACTTGGGAGGCTGAGGCAAGAGAATCTCTTGAACCCGGGAGGCAGAAGTTGCAGAGAGCCGAGATCACACCACTGCACTCCAGCCTGGGTGACAGTGCAAGACTCTGTCTCAAAAACAAACAAACAATATCCTTTTCTATGTAGAAAACCCAAAATAGTAAACAAAAAAACTTTCTCCTGGAACTAATAAGCAATTATAACAAGGTTGCAAAATATAAGATTAACATACAACAGTCAATCTATTTCTTTTTTTTTTTTTTTTTTTTTTTTTTTTGA